>NC_069501.1:813567621-813732621 GCF_027579735.1 Bombina bombina
CAGACTAGAGAAAATCCAAAAAGAACTGTCATTAGCAAATAATGAAGTAGATACTTGGAAAGGAAAAGATGAGTATGAGAGACTTATGGGCCTAGCAAAAGTTGAGCTACGCAAAATTCAAGATTCAATAAAATTTAGAAAGAAAAAGAAATACCAAAGAGACTGGCAGGACTATCAGGATAAAAAGGTTTATGACTATGCATATAGTGCCTCTAGTGGCTCTGAATCAGAAATTTCAAGTGGAGAAGAAAATAAAACACAAAATTCCTACAGAGAACAACAAAAAAGTTTTTTAGGACACAAAAACACAAATCAAGGAGAGGGGGGAGGAAACATAAATGGCAGAGGCAGAGGCAGATGCAGATATCCACTCAGGCAGAGGAGGAAAAGAAATCCATAAATGTAGTTAATCTGTCGGAAAAAAATCTTACTGACAGTCAAATAGAAGTTCTAGAGAAAGGATTAACCTTCTCACCAGTAAATAAATTGGATAAATTTGAACTGGTGAAGGACCTTCACCTATTTGCCTGAAAAATTGTATTAAACAAAACATTTGAAAATAAAACAGACAAAAAAACTTTGAATATACATGACAGGCAAAGTGTAAACATTTTAGAGGAATTACAGGAAGAAATATCAGGCCAACCAAGTGAGACAACAACTATAGGTTTTACTGATTTTTAAAAAAAGTCAGAATATATGCCTGCACTATCTAGCATTCCTCTTATATACAATTTTGTCAAATTAGTGGAAAGAGATATTGATCTTTTGAGCACAGATGAACCTTTGTCTGATAACTTAACAAAAAGGCAGAGAACTGCACTAAATGCTTTACAAAATGACATCACAATAACCATTAAGCCATCAGACAAAGGCGGCAATATTGTGGTCCTGAATACCAAGGACTATGTTGATGAATGTCAAAGACTACTGAGAGATAATAAACAATACAGTATTTTACGTTTCAATCCTACAGAAATTTACAAAGAATTGTTTCAAATTTTAATGAGAGCAAAAGGTGAAGGTGTTATAAACCAGAGAGAATTTGATTTTCTGTTTGTAAAATTTCCACAAAAAAAAAAATTCCAAAAACTGCAACCTTCTATAGCCTACCAAAACTTCATAAAAATAAGCTGCCACCTCCAGGTCGCCCCATTATATCGAGCAAGGGCTCATTAACTGAGAAAATTTCACAATATGTGGACTTTTGCCTTAGACCAAATTTACTAAATCTCCCTTCCTACATCAAAGATACGCTAGATGTATTGAAAAAACTCAATGAGATAACTGTTTCTGCAAATACCCTATTGGTTGCAATAGATGTTGAGTCGCTCTATTCAAGTATCCCTCACGGTAAAGGGGTAGAGGCAATCAAATATTTCCTAATCCAAAGAGGTTCGGAGTATGACAAGCACACAAATTTTGTATTGGAACTTTTATCTTTCATTTTAAAACATAATTATTTTCTTTTTGGGAACAAATGCTACCAACAAAATTTAGGAACAGCAATGGGGACTTGCTGTGCCCCCACATTTGCTTGCCTCTACCTAGGTAAATGGGAATTTGATCAGATTCTAAATAGTGCTGAAATAAATGACTCCATCTCTCTATGGTTAAGGTTCATCGATGATGTGTTCCTCCTTTGGGAGGACACTGAGATGAAACTCACAGAATTTATGCAAAAATTAAATAAGAACGAATGGAACTTAAAATTCACTTACAGTTATAGTAAAAATTAGATTACATTCCTAGATCTACGCATTATTAATGACAATAACTGCCTAAAAACAGCCACATTTCGTAAAGATACTGCAGGGAATTCCCTATTATCATTTGACAGTCATCACCCAAAAAAACTAATACAAAACATTCCTTATGGCCAATTTCTGAGACATAAAGAAATTGCTCAGAAATTGAACAATTTAAAATTGAAGCAGGGGCTCTAAACAAAAGATTTAGAGCAAGAGGCTACACACAACAATGTTTAAAAAAAGCTTTTAACAAGACCAAAAGTAAGAATAGGGAAGACCTGCTATATGAGAAACCAGAAGATACATCGGAATCATCTTTAGTTCGATTCATAGGAACTTATAATCAGAAATGGCAGGATATTCGTTCAATCCTAAATAAACATTGGCATATATTGTGGATTGATAAATCAATTGGGAAATTAGTAGGAGAATCTCCACTAATGACTCCAAAAAGGGCACCAAACTTAAAAGACTTTCTGGTTCAGAGCCACTTTGAAAATAAAAACACAGGGAATTGGTTAACCAGTAAAAAGAATGGGAATTTCAAATGCTCACACTGCTCAGTTTGTACTAACATGCTAGTAGGCAAGAACTTTTGTGATAAATTTGGGTCCTTCCATACAATAAAGGGACGTATAACTTGCAAGAGTGAAGGAGTAGTTTATATGGTCTCCTGTAATTGCCCTCAGTATTATATAGGTAAAACCTATAGGGAGCTCAAAGAAAGAATAAAGGAACACAAAAGGGATATTAAAAACAAATGTACAAAAACTAGCAGTGTAGCGCGTCACTTTGCAGAGTTTCATAATAGTGACAAAAGACTTTTAAAATTCAGAGGTTTGGAAATAGTGGACTTGAAAGGTAGAGGAGGAAATCTAGATCAGATTCTATTGTGCAAAGAAAGCAAATGGATTTTTAACCTGAAAAGTCTTAAACCAGATGGCTTAAATGAAGAGTTAAATTTTGGCTCTTTCCTGGGAGATTGAAGCAATATACAGAATAACAATATCTGTTAACAAATAGGTATCTAACTAAGATATTATGAAAAATATCTAAACTATATCAATGAAAAATTCAGAGGACTCAATGAGAAGTCATTTCCTATAAAGAAATAAAGTACTAATGTTATTGACCCTGCAATGTATGAACTAATAACATTGGAGTATTTAACATAGAAAATGTGTGATTTTATTACATTGTATGTTTGATGATAGCATAGCAATAAAGATAGTTATATTTGTTTAACATTTCACCTGAACGGCTTAAATATGTTGTTAAAAAGTTTTTTGAAGGCGGAGCATACTGTTTAAATGTCATGGAGAGCAATCTCCAATCATGCACAGCCGGAAGAAGCCTGAATGGAACCCGGGTGAAACGCGCGTAGATGCTTGTTTGTTTAGTTGGAGCGGTGCAACAGCTGAGCACCGTCCAACAGCTGATTTCCCAAGTAAGTCACACTTCCGCTGAAAGTTAAGGCGTGCGGATGCACTGAAAGAGCCGAAAAACTGCGGAGGAAAAAGCAAAGGTGATTACTCCAAACCCGGTCTTTATCGAAACAGTTGGAAGCAACGAGCAGGTAGATATGGCACCATGACATGTCACTATCAAAACACCGAGGAAGCAGGTACTTGTTCACTATGTCTCTACACGCAACATAGAGCTGTCACAGTGAGTTAAATGTGGTATGAATAAGTTGCCATTTTTGCTGAAAGTGATACAGTTACAAACTTGCATTGAGAGTGCGAAGACACAAGTTATACCTGCTGTGTTAGTGTTGCACATAATTTAGTGCTGCTCCTGCATTAACGTTGATTTCCAATTTTGGGTTTACAAATATGCCAAACTAAGGCATTTGAATCTACTCAATACCGGTTAATTAACGGACTAACTTACTAACTTCCATTAACAACCTGGGTTGTGGACTTTTAGCTTTATATTTGGGGGTCATGCTTATGATTTATTGTAATGCTGATATTAATATATAAACCTTATAATTACACATTTTTAAAGAGTATGTGAATTATTGACTCAAAAATCTTTCTTTGTCTAATATAATATTTTTCCTGACATAGTTGGGTGCTGGATAAATAAGGGTCTATTTTCTCTTGTTCAATAGCATATCAATTAAACACCCTTATCCGTGCACTATACTGAGAAGTGTGTTCCTATACAGGACACACAATATTTTATCTCAGTATATAGAACTGTGACATTTATTAAACTAGGGGTGCTGGCACAATATATAATATATATATATATATATATATATATATATATATATAAACACAGTCCAGCAATTGCACTCTCTGGATTTAAACCACAGCAAACTTTATTATGTTATGTTTTGGAGCATTCACTCCTTCCTCAGACAACCATAAAGTGAACAATACAGCGCTAAAATAGTCATACAGGCCCTTCCCACTTCCCCTGCATCAAATCACAAGTCACAATCATTGCATACAGGTGATAGTATCAACACAGCATAATGTATACAAAATTGTCAATCATGTCAGGATATACTATACGTGTCATAAGTGAAAAAATATGTAAATAATAATCATAATATCCCCAATGAATGGAGTGCATATATCAAGTGACAAATATATCTGCATCATCCTATATAAACATTAAATCTAAATCCAGGAGACAGATAATGATAATACCCCAGAGCTAAATTATAAAGCTCTAAAAAACAGTCAAAAACTCTGTTTTAAAACTAGAATTCATTATTTAAAGAGCAGAACCTTAAGGGCTTATTCAATGTCGCACCATCAACTACACCACCATTACCAAAAAATTCCAGCGTGGTACCATGAATCTCATAAGTTAAAGCAAAAAGAGGGCGCCTCATAGTGTGGTATGTCCTATGTCAAAGAATATAGGAGTACGGTGAATGAAGGCTAACTGGACTTAGATTCACTGTACTGTGACCAGTGCTCTCTGGCAGTCTAGCTCTTTACAGCGGCTAACTGTTCCATGATCAACTGCAGGATATGGCTTGTTGTCAATTCAATTGTATGAAAATACAACTGCGGCTGCAAATAAATCCAACAACTTCCAAGAGGATTAATATATATAAACGATTTGATAGAATGCAACACGTTTCTCGACTACAACTAGTCGTTTCATCAGGCAGGTAAAAAAAGTGATTAGAGTACAATGTAATTACTGAGATTAAATACACTTGAAAGGTTAAAAACTGAAGTTTCAGAGGATAATAAAACCAATTAAAACACAGGTAACAAAATCAATCTAAAGGTAACCGTATGAGAGCTGTTAAGGTGTGTAAAATGATATAAGCAATTTCATTGGGAAACAAGAAGGACCACATTTGGACAATATGTGTTTACAAATGTCAAACTTTGCAATGTAACAAAATACTCAAATATGTATCCTCAATATGCATAAAAATAAAAACAATCATTTGTATAAAAAAATCTAGACGAATGTTCTTTGAACTTTTTAGTGGCATTAAATAATGTGTTTAACTCCTGATCAAAATCAGAAATAAACCAACCAGTACTATAATTAAGTACTGTTGGTTTGGTTAAAACCATGTAACTAAGTCTATATCCTTGTTTGTAACTAAAAAAATGATGTAAGTCAATGTGTTGGTATCAAGATTATAATGAAAATCTAACAGAATATATCGCCTCTTAAAGGTGACAGGCCTAATTTCTGTTTTTTATGAGAAATGATCTATAGAGTACTAGGATTTCTCTAAGGACGTACTATAAAGAGTATGTTGGAATATGTGTAATGCATGCGATATAAATAAAGAACATATGTGTGTATGAGGTATGTATAAAAAGAGGGTATGTAAAAAAATAATAAATAATTAAAAAATAAAAAAATCAATGATTAAGTGATTACTGACCACATTTAAAAGAGATGTAAATCTACATCCGCCCCATAGAACACAAAAGGGTTGAGATGATTTTTTATATACTGGTCTATAAAATCATCACTCATAGAATTCTGTTAGACAACTGTAAGCTTGTATTATGGTGTGTGTGTGCATGTATGTATATTAAATAAAATCAAATAAACATGTATATGCTTAAAAATGAAAATTAATTTAGAATAGAGATTTAGTTTTTAGAATGGTAACATGTACCTTTAAAAATAATAAAATATGTCTTAATAGTAAATAATGTGTATATATAGATATACTAATGTATAGTTAAGAACTTATGTTAAAAAAATGCAATGTTGTCAGAACACGCTAATGATATCCATATGATAATATAATTGAGTGATGCTTTCTTTTTGTTACAAGTAATCACCATATCTAAGTCCAATAGACTAATGGATCTGTCTATATGATATATTGTGAACTAAATGAAGTGAGTCTGTATTGATCCAAGAATGAAAGGATATGTATAGGATCTATCAGAGTGACATAACAAAGTCATAGGACTTTATTCATATATCTGAAAAGAGATTAGTATTACTAATAATGTGTGGGAGTAAAAAACGGAGTGAAATCAATAAACGGAATATATATCTGTGCTTCATATAAAAGTGTGATATAAAAGACTGTGGAATAACTATAGAGCTTAGTGAAAAAACTCTGATATTAATATATATTAGTGTATTTAATTGGATCTAAATTATTAATGATTAGATCCTTCTAATAACGATAAGATGCTCAAACCTAAATATCAATGTTGGAAAGATGAACAGTGTCTAACTGGACCTAAAAGATGGTACACATTTGAAAGGAGTAAGTGCAAAGCAGGAAATATTAAAATATTGGGCACAACTAAAAAATGTACTGGAATACTAAGGATGGCAAATATATGTGTATATTTATTTAAGGAAATTTAGTGTGTGGTAACTAATAATACCAAGGTAAAGTATTTGGTCCTGACTTATGAATGCCAGACAATAAACGATAATGAATAATCATTTCAATTGAAGGCAGCTAAATCAAGATTAGCGTTCAAGCCTAATAGATAAAGAGTTTTTAGTTTGTATATCCAATAGGTCTCGCATTAACTTTATTAGCCTGTTATAATCTGAAGATTTGGGGATATGATCAATGGGCTGATATCTGAATATGTTTGAATTTCCATTGTGTTTATGTAAGCATTGGTTAGGAATACTGTGTTTAATTTTAGTTTTCCTGCAATTCTTGCAGCTACGATAGTGTTCGCCCCATCTGGTTCTAATGCTTCTGATAGTGCGGCCTACATATTGTAGGCCACAAATGCATTCTATTAGATAGACCACATAATTGGATTCACAATTTAGGAAGCCAGAAATATTGAAAGTTTCACTAGTGACTGTGGACCTAAAGGTTTTTGTACCAGATTTGATATATTTGCAGGAACCACAACCTATTTTGCCACATTTGTAGACCCCTTGGAGTCCAAAAATACCTCTGGTATTAGGAGTATGTGTACTCTTCAAAGTGTTGACATGTTTGACTCTCTTACTAGGAGCTAGTTTATTACGTAGGGTCGGTGCTCTCCTGTACACAATTTGTTTTTTTCTTGTACTATATTTTTAAGGATAGGATCTCTCAAAATGACATGCCAGTGTCTGTTTAGTATTTGTTGAATGTCTTGATAATTGGTATTGTATTGAGTGATAAAAAAGATATCTTTATTGTTGGGTGTCAAATTGTGTTGGGTCGTAGATTTGTTAGTTTGTAAAATTTCAGATCTATTAAGGTTTCTAGTACGAGTGAGAGCTCTGTCCAATAGGGTAGATGGGTAACCCTTTTTCTATAAATCTTTTGTAAAATATTTGGCTTTGTTCATTAAAGGTATCTAAGTCTGTACAATTTCCCCTGATTCTCCTAAACTGACTGAAAGGTATGTTATGTATCCAACTTTTATGATGATTGCTGTTGTATTCTAAGAAACTGTTACTGTCCACATCTTTGAAAAAGGTTTTAGAAGTGATGGTTTTATTGGTCCCAAAGCTTAATATTAAATTAAGGTATTCTATGCTTTGTAACTAAATATTTGCTGTAAAATTAATACCCATATCATTGGAATTGAGATGGGAAACAAAATGATCTGCTGATGTCCTATCACCATCCCAAATAAAAAATAAGATTGTCAATGTAACGGCCATATAGGACCAGGTTCACCCCAAAGCCAGCGTTCAGTATATATCTTTCTTCAAAATAACCCATAAAAAGGTTTGCGAAACTTGGGGCAAACCTGGTCCCCATGGCTGTACCCTTGACTTGTAAATAAAACCGGTCTTGATAAATGAAATAGTTATGATGTAATATAAATTGTATGCTTTCCAAAATGAATATTCGTTGTGTAACAGGTAGGTAAGGGTCTTGTTCTAAATAATATGTTACAGCTGATAAACCTCATGGGCAATATTGGAATAAAGGGAGCTGACATTGCATGTAATCCATATAACATTTTTGTCTGTAATGGATAGATTGTTGATAAGTTGTAATAGATGAGAGCTAACCCTATGTATGATGGTAATGAGATTACAAATTTCTGCAGGGAATGGTTGATGTAGCTGGATAAATTGTATGTTAGGTTGTTAATACCAGCAATGATGGGACGACCCGGTGGGTTCTGTCTATTTTCATGAATTTTGGGTAGATGATAATAATGTGCTATTGTTGGGTTGGTGACTTTGAGATAATCTCTTTCGTGTTTATTTAAAATACCTAAATTGACCCCTTTTTCAATTAGTGCAGAGTAGGATTGAACAAATAGCATGGTGGGATATCTAGGTAAGGTGATATAGTATTCTTCATCCCCCAATATTCTATCAGCCTCTTTTGTATAATCTTCGATATTCTGTATGATAATCCCTTCACCTTTGTCAGCATCGCGTATGATTATATTTTTATTTCTCTGTAAATTGAGTGAAGCTTTGTGATTATTATAGTGTAAATACCCCGTTTTTCGAGTTTGGGATTTGAACATAATGTCTAAGTCCTCTAATACCATGTTTTTGTATAATTCTATGTATTCATTGGAAGCATTTGTAGGATTGAAGTTGGATTTGTTTTTAACAGGTGCATGTATGTAATCATCAAAAAGATGATTGGTGAGGCCATCGATATTAGAAACAACACAGGGAGTGTTTCTATCTGAATACATAGAATTAGTCAGTATTAGTTGTGATTCCCTAACTTCAATACTATTACTTTTGAGTTTTTTATTCGCAAAGTACTTCTGCAATGATAATTTTCGGGTAAAATTATTGACATCAACGAAGATATCAAACATCTTGGGGGGATTGGGTGGACAAAATGAAAGGCCTTGTTTAAGCACCCTCTTTTCATCATTAGAAAGTGTGTATGAGGACAGATTAAAGATCCCCCGATCTAATTGGGATAATTTCTCTTTTTTGGTGGTAAGTGATCTGCCTCTGGACCCTCGTTTTCTAACAGATGTGGTCTTTTTCCAGGTTTTAATTGTGGTTCTTCTATTCTCATGGTCTGGCCTATTCCTAAAAAAGGAGACCCATTGCTGGTACTAGGGACCCCATGTTCTCTAATGACGGAAGGAGAATTGCACAAAAGAGGACTAAATCTGTTGTGATGTTTGAAACTGGCATGATTAGATTTATATGTATATGTGTTATCCCTATTATGGGGCCTCTGTTGATTCTCGTAATTTGAACCTGGATATTCGAGATTGAAAAAATTGGAGTTATACGAGTGAGTGTTATTGCTCATATAATTAGGACTGTTTGTTTGTGCACCAAAATGATTAGGATTAGATCATTTTGGACTGTTGTCAAACATCTGTGGTCTTGTGTTGATATTATGTGTTCTCCATGTGTGTTCAATGTGAGATGGTTTGTATTGTTTAGTGTTGTGATGTTGTGTTTGAATAGTTTGATATGATTCAGAAGGATAATTGTATTTTTGATGAGATTGGTGAGAAACATAGGTTTTAGTATGGCCATTGCGGTTAAGTTCTGGTTGTTCAGAAATCCAGCCATTTGTAGTGCTATTTTTGTGTGTTTAAGTATTTTGACGGTTAGGAAAATGTCTATTATTATTATTCCATGAGCTGTCATTAACATGGTCTTGTGTATAATTTCTATTGGGATGTTGATATGTAGTTGTGTGCCTATGGGGAGCCCCTCTAGATCTGTTGTTTTTACCATAATGCACAGTTTTCCATTCACTGGATGGTTCTTGGGAGCTAGTTGAGGAAATTAGGCCTGTCGCCTTTAAGAGGCGATATATTCTGTTAGATTTTCATTATAATCTTGATACCAACACATAGACTTACATCATTTTTGTAGTTACAAACAAGGATATAGACTTAGTTACATGGTTTTAACCAAACCAACAGTACTTAATTATAGTACTGGTTGGTTTATTTCTGATTTTGATCAGGAGTTAAACACATTATTTAATGCCACTAAAAAGTTCAAAGAACATTCGTCTAGATTTTATTATACAAATGATTGTTTTTATTATTATTTATATTGAGGATACATATTTCTTCTCACACTATAGTGACCACCTTAATAAAAACAATACATAGTAATGAATGATGTGAATACAGATAGATAATTCATTGTGGCATTTCATGTTTAAAATATTATCAACAGTGGTATACTCTCTGGGACACTTGAAGCATATTATATATATACCATAAATTCTTAAGACAGATCTAAAACAACCTCAGATATATTAAAAAACTGAAATCAATAACCAATCCATAGAAGAGTATACAACTATTTTGATCTAAGTATGTGACCAGGCGCTTACAAATAAAGAGATGATGAAATATCATTATAAAATATTATACTTGGAAAAAGCAAGATAGATCATAGTCTCTATTTAGACCCCTAGGTTGTAATGTGGCTAATTGGTGTATCCACCACATTTCTCTTTGTTGGAGGAGACGTTCCCTATCCATACCATTTCTATTGGGGCCCACATGATCTATGATCTGCCACCTCATCTGACTAACACTGTGGCCCTTCTCTAAAAAATTACTTGAAACAGGGGCCTCTTTATTTTTGCACCTAATGTTTGATCTGTGCTGGCTCATGCGTTCACGAGCTTTCCAGGTAGTTTCGCCAATATATACCAGTGAACAAGGGCATTTAATAAGGTAAATTACATGAGTTGTCTCACACGTGAAAAAACCTTTAATCATATACTTCCTACCATTCTGTGGGTGATGGAAATTTTCTCCTTTAATGATCGAGTGACAACTCATGCAGTTATAGCAAGGGAAAGTACCTACTCTCTTATTACCTGTAAGTGTCTGTTGAATTTTCCCCATGGCACCTACATCTGTCTTAACTAGTTGATCCCTTAAGCTCTTAACTCTTTTGTAGGCCATGAGAGGTGGTTCTTTAAATTGTATCACCCCCTTGTTGCATTCCTCCAAAATTAATTTAGCTATTTTATTGCTCAATGGATTATATTGGCTAACAAAGACCATTCTATCCCTGTTCTTATCAGTACTCTTGCCAACAGTTTTATCTAGATTAGATAGAGTATCATCCAATAGTTTGTTAGGGTATCCCCTATTTATAAACTTCTCTTTCATTTCTTTAAATCTATAAGCCTTCCTGTCACTAGTGCTCACAATTCTGTCCACTGTGAGGAACTGACTCCTAGGGAGTGACTCCACCAAATTCCTAGGGTGGAAACTATTATATAGGAGGAGATTATTCTTATCTGTTTCTTTGCAGTGTAGATCAAACTCAAGTAGTCTACCTGCCTTAATGACTTTAGTGTCCAAAAAAGATATATGTTCCCCACTGTAATTTACTGTGAACTCCAAGCCCCTTACCTCTGTATTAAGCTCATTGACAAACTGTAGAAAGGACTCCACGTTGCCCCACCATACACCAAAGACATCATCAATGTAGCGGAGCCAAACAGCCCCATACTGTCTAAATAATACATTTTGATATACACAATTTTCTTCAATCTCCTTCATGAAGAGATTGGCGTATGATGGGGCAACGTTAGAGCCCATAGCAGTACCTCTCATCTGAACGTACCACTGGTCCTGAAACAAAAAGTAATTCCAATAGAGGATTAACCTCAAAAGATCCTCAATAAAATGTACCTGTCCGTGACTGTATCCCCTGTTCACCATCAACGTTTTCCTTATTACAGCTATCCCTGTTTCGTGTTTAATAGAGGTGTAAAGGCTTTTCACATCCATGGTGAACAGGAGATACTTATCACTTGGAAACTCAAGGGCCTTTGTCTTTTCTAGAAAGTGGTTAGTGTCTTTTAAGTCTTAGCGCACGCACACCACTTCTAGCCTATTCTAATCTAGCCTTTTTAGAGCACTCAGAAAACTGCTGTTTGGGATTCACTTTTTGTTGTAAAATGCTTAAAATGTAACATACAATGTTAAAACTGGTCTGCTGCCAGTACGGTACACTTTATATACATTTAAGTCCTTATGGTTTTCCATATTGAACGTTTTATTTCAATAAACTATTTAATTCTAGAGAGAAAAATTTAATTTTGATTTATTGTTATAGTTGGTTATATGGACCAAAGATCAATGAGAATGAACAGCTCTGGCAAGTTTTTATAGCAAGCATACTTTGAAATATTATAGCAGTTTACTTCATCATAACTTAAAAAAGAATAATATTTTAGTCTTAAGGTAATCCAGGTTTAAATAGATTAAATAGCCCTCTTATTGCAAGTAGAAATGGAATCCTTATGTAAAAAAAAAAGACATTGAGCAGTTCTGCAAATACCATTATTCAGAAAAACAGAGATCTTATATTCTGTAAAAATGTGCTGTGTGTTGAACTAATCCTCTATCAAAAAAATCTAAAGATCTTGTTTTAAATGTGTACATTTACACATATATCTTACAGTGAGACAAGAAGGTGTTACTAAAAAAGAATCTGATTTCTATTAATTAATGTAAAATTGCTAAATGATTTTGCACAACTCATACATTAATATTACACAAATATAAGATTACTGCACAACATATGATTATTCATTAGTTATTACAAAAATTAGTAATGTTATTATATAACATATGATAGTGATGTCAACATATATATATATAATTTAAAATTAAATGTAACTTTTATAAAAAACTGTCGGCCAGATTACAAACCCTCTACAATTGAAATAGCTTGAAGCGTTATTTTCTGTATTGCACAAACAATGCTGCACTATAAGGTATTAAAAGGTGTTAAAATGTTTAACTAAAGCATTTTCAACACACTCAATACTCATATAGTACACCCTATACATTCAATAGGAAGACATTGTATTGTGGTCGTATTAGAATCCTTGCTTAAAGGGAGAGTAAACACCAGAATTGTTCTTGTTTTAAAAGAAAGATAATCCCTTTATTACCCATTCTCCAGTTTTGCATAACCAACACAGTTATAATAATACACATTTTACCTCTGTAATTACCTTGTATCTAAGCTTGTGCTGACTGCCCTTTATTTTGACAGACTTGCATTTTAGCCAATCAATGCTCACTCCTAGGTCACTTCACGTGCATGAGCTCAATGTTATCTATACGAAACACATTAACTAATGCCTTCTAGTGGTTAAAATGCATTCAGATTAGAGGCAGTCTTCAAGGTCTAAGAAATTAGTATATGAAACTCCTAAATTTAGCTTTCAACTAAGAAAACCAAGAGATCAAAGAAAAATTGGTGATAAAAGTAAAATTAGAAGTTGTTTAAAATTACATGCCCTATTTAAATCATGTAAGGTTTTTTTGGACTTGACTGTCCTTTTAAGTGTTTCAGGCAATCCTAGACACTTTTTCTTTATTAAGATTTTTTATAATCAGCTGTTAACAGTTGTTGATTGATACTGTGCAATCAAAATCCTGTAAGGTTTGCAGCAAATAACTCAACTACTTTAGCAGAATGTTTGTGCTCCATAGGCTCAAACATTATCTCCCATGAATTGTATTGCAAATCTATTATCTGAGGGGAATTATGCTCCTACCCTATCTGATATGAAAAGTATATTATAGTACACTGTACTACTGGACTTGCAATTCTAGCAGAACCATACAAGCAGTATGTATTGCACTTCAGATATATTTACTCTCTATACCACTAGCATTTTTTTGCTTGACTTGTAATATGGCTCAGAGATTTTAACAGCAAATAAGAAAGACATACAGTACACTTTTTATAACATTAAGGTGACACGGTATCCAAAACATTTCTTTCATGATTCAGATAGATGATACAATTTTAAAGAACTTTCCAATTTACTTCTATTGTCTAACTTGCACCATTCTTTTGGTATTATTTAGAAACAGTAATGCCTTACTGGGAGCTAGCTGAAAGGCAAAAACAAGAGGCATATATGTACAGCCACCAATTGGCAGCTTCTATATGATTGTTGGACTCTACAAATTCTACAACTTTGACTGTTCGAAAACCTATATTTGAGTGTTCTGAGCTGCACATTTTAGTGTTACTCCTTTTATTGCTAAATTTGCTTTATTGCAGTGGTCTGGAACCCAACCCGCTATATCTTGGAGGTACGCCTGTGTATATATATATATATAGACAAAGCAAGAGGGGGGGGATGGGTCCAGCATCAATCTGTAAGAAAACAGTCAGGTATTCAAGTAGAAAAGTTGCTGTTTTACCTTTATGTCACTTAAATAAAGATGCCAATTTTGTTCTTTTTTTGTATATATATTTATTTTTATATATTTTTTTTTAAATAATTTTCCGATTTATTTCTTACTTTCAAGTCCCTTTAATACACTGGATTTGGAGTGGGCTTTAAGTCCCTCTAACACAATAGATTTGGAGTAATATTTCTCTAAAGTTTAAAGCTTGTGATGCTTTGCTAAATCATGTTTGCTAAGCATATTCCTCTCCAAAATGTATATTTTTAAAACCATTTCTAGTTAGAGGGGGAAATCAAGTATAAATCATACAATCAGGCTGTTAAAAATATTATAACAGGTGAAAGATTTGACATACTGCTAACGAAACAAATTTCTTTTAAAATGTCCCAGGCCACAGTTCTCTTCTATAATTTAGAAACAATAGAATACAACAGCGAAAGTATCACAGTGTTAAACAAATAAAAAGCAAATGTTCTATTCTTGTCAATCAATCTGTCAATCAGCAATACTGAATGATGAATTATTCTAACGTTTTACATGATTCTAATGAGTTTCACATTCTTTTGTACCCTTTAACTAGAAAATAATATACTTTCTTTTACTGACCTTTTGTGAACAAATAGACATTAAGATACACATATTGGAAATATAATTTGTATTTATGAACCATGTTGACATTTACATGACAGGTTCAAATAACAGAAGTATATATGACAAAATTACTCCCATATTATTCTAGGCTTTACATTTTATATCACTGGTTTAAAAATATGAGTTGGAAACTAGACTGTAAGTCATAATATTGCTATGTATGTCATATACTAGGCTCACAGATTTTTCAAAACTCATTGTAAGCTTTTTGTCCATATACATTATCGCATTTGTATAATTGTCTCGGTTGTGCTATATTGTTTTGATTAAACAGTCCTGAGAAAATGGATTCAAGTAATATTGTCATTGCAAATTTCAGGAAGGATAAGATATTTATTACAAATTTGATAGTCTTCTAAATGTTTTTAGTTACAGGCCTCATATAACGTTGGCCAACATTCAAATCAAGTAAAATTTGCCATGAGAATACTTTCTATTCAGTAGATGTGTGCAAAAATGTGTTTTTGTCATTTATTTACAAAACAAATGATAAGCTGTAAGTAATTTTGTCCAAAATTCATACATTAACAAAACCAAGTTTTAATGCTTTTAAAACAAATAAACATCCTTTTACTGCAATTAATTTTCAATAGCCAAACTTCACGCACCATTTGTCGTATTTGGAGAAGACAATTTGGGCTTTAATTCACAGACATTAACACTAGCCACTGTCGTAAAGTTAATATAAACTGTATTGTTTTGCTGTTGTTATTTGACAAAGCCAGTTAAAGAGACAGTATACACCAATCTTCATTTAACTGCATGTAATAGACACTACTATAAAGAATAATATGCACAGATATTGATCTAAAAATCCAGTATAAAACCTTTTAAAAACTTATTTAGAAGCTGACAATTTAGCACTGATAATGAGGTTAGTCTGGGACACCCACTGAAAGGGGCTGAGAGCAGACCCCCCTCTCCTGAATATGAAATGGCCCATTATACAAACAGAAGCAATCTGAAATCTGTATAAATCAGTATACATATAAAACTTTGGGACTTGGTTAGAAGTCTGAAAATCAGCACAATGTTATTAAAAAATAAGCAAAACTTTACCTTTTTACAAATCATTCCCAGATGGGCTATATAAATGGATCATCTATAAAACATTTATGAAAAGAAAAATCTAGTGTACAATGTCTAAGAATTAGAAATTGCTTAATTTTCAGAGCTAAATTACATGAAAAGGAGGCAAAATAAATAATGAAAATATATTGCAAAGTTCTTTCATTACGTATAACTAAACATTTTATAAAAATCTCAAGGTGTTTACTGCCCCTTTAAAGGGCTATTATAGGGGGGAAATTACATTCAATAATTCATTAAAGAGAATATAATTTTAACGCTAGTGATCCTGCAATGCTATGTGTGACTACCACTGCTAATTGAGTCAGCAGCTGTGTCCATTTAACACCAGCAGTGCTCTATGGTTCCCAAGTTGTACTTTAACTATATGTTGAACCACTTTGCAGGGATTAAACAAATAGCATTGCGGGGTCATTAGTGTTAAATGCAATAAGAGAGAAACTGGGGCACCTAAAAAAAAGGCTAATCCAAAGAAATAAATAGAAACAAAACATAGCATATCTAAATATATATTTAATAATATAATTATCACACACTATAAGAAAGTCTCATCTGAGAATTATCACGATTACCAGCATGTATTAAATATTACCAGCATGTATTAAATTTTAAAACAACTTACTAAAAAGCAACTATTGCAAGCACAAATATAGAAAACAAAAGTTAAAATTAAAGTTAAAACAAGAGAAATCTCTGTCTAATTCACAAAAAATAATCAACTATCTATGGAAAATTAAGGTATGACTAATCTGCACCTATATCTGACTAATGATGGACTAATAAGCACCTCTATATAAGCACCTATATATAATATAATATAACTGATTTTAACCTCTGCTGCAGACAGATTTAATAGCTGCATGCTGTAGAAATATTGTCAAAGTTTTCCAAAAGGAGTCTTTCCAGTCATAAAATATTGGTCCAGCTTATGTAAAAAGAGAGTCCAACAGCCATTTACATTTGTATTATTATCAACTGATTATCCACTGATTATCCAGCAATTTAGGAGAAAGTTTAGCAAGCATGCTATTCAGCACAATACGATAATGAAAGTTTTGGTACCTTACTTTAGATAAAAACTCTGGTGCTCCGAGTATATGTAACCATCCAGGAACAAAGTGGTTTTACCACCACGCAAGCAGCAAACAGCTCTGGGATCCTTAAAATGTGCACAGAAGAAAGCCGCTGAGCTCCTCTTCCCTGTATGCCTCTGAATCCGCCCTCAGCTGTTACTCCTCGGATTCAGAAGCATACAGGAAATAGGAGCTTGGCGGCTATTGTTGCTTATAAAGATTAAGGGCAGAATAGTAGGAGTTCAAGATAAACTTGTAGTGAAGAAAGTCAGCTGAACTCCAAGATTTTCCCCAGTGTCGCTCAGCAGTACGGGAACATATGAGTAGGTACCGTATCAGAGGAGTGTGCCAGGGCTGAGGGTGAGTGTGTGATTTCTGAGCTAAGGTAGGTGGGGCCAGATTGTCAAGGACTGGTGTAAGGGTGGAGTTTTAGTGGCAGATAGATTGGTCAGGGCATGAAAAAAGAGGAGATGGAAGAGAGGAGAGGTTCGAGAGAGCTAGCAAGCTGTTGTTGATCTAATAACAATGCTTCTGTGAAGTTTGGTGTGAGGGGAAGAGGGAGGGGGAGTTGTAGGGAGGGATGCGATCTTGCAAGATGATAGGCAGAAAGAGGAAAAGGGGAGTTTGTGAAATTTGAGATAGTGCATCTATAGCTGAAAATCAGATCGAGGGAGTGACCATCTTTGTGAGTGGGAGAGTCAGTCCATTGTGACAGGCCGAAATAGGAAGTGAGTTGCAGAAGTTGTTTTGCAGAGGAGGCAGTGGGATTGTCAAGAGGGATGTTGAAGTCACGACTTAAAAATCCCTCTTGACAAAAAAAATAAGTAATAAATAAAGATGGGTAGTTACATACAATAAATGCAATTTTTGCAAAATTTAAATATATTGGTCTTGGATATTGTACCCTAAATCACATGACATTAGCCGAGTCTAAAAAGTATCCTCTCTCCAATCCTAAAATAGTGTGCAGGGGTTCATCTATTTCAGTGATTGTAGTGTCGTCCTGTACTACAAACTAAACTTAGACACAAAAACTCGCTTGCAAAAAAGTTAAAGTAGGCAATAAGTGAAATAAAAACACATTCTCTACAGCTAAAACCTGGATTTCGATTGAACACGATTTAATTAAATTTCCTCAATTAGGCAGCCTCTGCTGGCTACCACCACAATCCAGACCACAGGTAATTAGCCAATTCCCTATTATTAAAGAAGAGTTTGATACTTGGGATAAGACACTACAAAATTATACTAACTTATCAAACATCCCCTCACCCTTAACACCAATTTTAAATAATCCAGACCTCCCTATAGGGGAAAAATACATTAAAAAAGACAGTACTGATATCAGCAAACTTATACCTGTGTACCTGATCTCTGACGGCCTCAGAATTCAGCTTTTCGACCAAGTGCAGAACTTTGGAAATGACACCTCTTTGACTTGGGATCAATACCACCAAACATCACATTTCCTACAACACCATATGTCGAAAAAACTTCTGCTCTACTCCGGAACCCCATTCGAACTCCGCTGGAGTTCTTTGCATATACCTAAACATCCAATATCCCTGATATACAAAATTTTACTTTCGCCACAAAATCAGAAACAACCCTCATACACTAGAAGATGGCAAGATTGCTTACCTTACCAGCTCCAACAATCCGACTGGAACTCAATCTATGTATCTATTTCCTACTCATCACATTCATCAACACTATTGGAGACAAATTACAAGCTCCTTATGCAATGGTATTTGACCCCTTTAAGGTTAAAACACATTTTCCTGCAAGCATTGGATAGGGGCTGGAGGAAATGTAGCCAAGTAGGCTCACTTTATCATACATGGTGGGAATGCCATAATATCGTAAAATACTGGGAAGAGATTAGAGCCCATATTAACTTTTTATTTGGATATAACTGGCCCCTTGACCCACTTGACCCACTTATCTTCCTATTCAATATATTTCCTAAACCTCCTTCGAAATTGCATGGCAAACTATTCCACATTATTCTAAATTGCGCAAAACAATTAGTTCCAAGACTATGGAAACAAGTAAAGATACCCTCTATTCAACTCTGGCTGCAACAAATAACCACAAATATCTCTCTTGAACGATACTTTTACATGTCCACAAACAGGCTAGATGTTTTTCATAATATCACCTTTCTATGGGAAACAAAACCTCAGATACCATTAAGCTTGACATAGGCGCCCAGTTAAACATAGACCATTTTGGCACGTATTATTCCTAACTTGCTGCATATAGTTGATCCAAATCACATGTTGCCTTCTCAATGTCAACAATTTGCTCGTAATATGTCATTGTCTTCTGTAAAGGAAAGATACTTTATCTTAGATTAAATTCACAGAACAGGACAATTGTCATGAAGCTCTTATCTCTCTGTGTACCAATACTAAATCTGTCATGTTTTGATGTTCAATTTTCGTTTTTGCATTTCATGTAACACTTTTATTTTTTCTGAATATTTTTTTTTTTTTAAAAAACACATTCTTAGCTTCTACAAGTATAATCCAAAAATCGTGAGGAAGGATGAGGGGTGGATATGAATGGACTGTGCAATAAATGTTAAATACTTCCATCTGTCATTGTGCACAGTCACTTACAGTATGAAGTGAGGTGCTGGCAGAGTGCAAAACTAATAAGTTGTTCCCCCTGTATTGAAATGTGAACTTATTTATAATAATAAGGAATTTAAGTTTATGGATTGGAACTTACTGGTGTTACTTTGAAGGTAATTACAAGCTAACTCCCAAAACTTTTGTTTATCCATTCAGAATATTTAGAAAAACCCTTTCTGAATTTTTTTTATTTTTGTATTGACTAAAATTACCCTGTACCCTGGTCAGTCAGGCAGTCTTATTAAAAAGCCTTTTATTATTTTTTCATTAAATTTTTCTATTCACTTTTAGGGGCCTATTTATCAAGCGTCAACTATGTTGCATTCGCCGGCATCAATATGCTCGTGAGACATCGCTGCATCTGAATACGATCTCCTTATTTATCAAAAAAGCTGTGAAAAACACACACGTCAAGTACGGTGCAAAGACCATCAGACTGGTGTTAAATAACAGTCATCGATGTCGCGGTTATTTTGGTTTTTCCCAACTTTATTTATACCATTTCATTACTGTCCATGAAGAAGCACATTTCTCTAAAGCTAATATTTTATTTTTCATCTGTTAATGTCCAAGAAATAGATTGATTTATACCTCAACAAACAATATCTCATAGAAAGTTGTTTTTATATTGATTTGTTGTTTTTTTTAAACATATTGAGTGACAAATTAACAACATTTACAGTTTAGTGCCGTTTGGTTACATCAATCTTATTGAGAATGAGTCCTTCAGTGAGAAGCAATATTGTCTCTAGTACGTGATTCGATGTAGAGTCAAAGTCTTATCACGTGTTGTCCAAATGTCTCTCATTTTGTATTTATTCACCATTTACACTATATATATCTTCTTCTGAAACCCCCTCCCCTTCCCCAGAGTGGGACTAAAACTCTGAGGGAGACCTCTACTCTTACCCCTTCTGTGTCGTCATCATTACCTAATCCTATGAACTGCTAATTACTAGAACAAGCTGTAACATAACTCAAGCATATCTCTTTATTTAAATACCTTTGATCATAGGTGCTTAACAGTTGACTCCTCCTTCCCCTGGGACTTGGTTCCTCCTTTTTGGTTCTACAGTATGTTCCATTCCCTTCTCAATTGTGCAGGCAGTATGTACTCTGAGTTGCGACACGGGTATATGATTTGTTTTTGAATCTGCTGTGGCTGTTGTAAGATCAATTTTTCCCATTTCCTCATGAAGGCCCTTACCCTCCCTTTTACGTCTCCCATAGTGTCAAATTGTTCTATTATCATCAACTGTAATAGCGAATTTTCGAGTTGTCTTAATGTTGGCGGATCCCTATTTCTCCATTCTTTTAGTATAAGTTTTCTCGCTAGGAGAATTATGTTATGTACCAGCGGTTTCTGTTTACCTAGATTCGTGGGTAAGTCTAGAAACATTATGGCTTTTACATCAAGTGTGATGTTATTTGAGCTTAACATGTTTATCCATATTTCGGTCATTGCCCAGAATTTAGTTAAATGTCAACATTTCTCAAACAGGTGTGTGTAGTCAGGGTTAGGGTGTCTGTATTTGACACATACATTGTCACCCACTTTCACCCACTTTCTATATGTGTTAGGGGTGATGTATGCTCTATGTAATGTTTTAGTGTGCATTTCCCTTATGTCCGCCAGTAGTGTAGCTTTTCTGACCCTTTTAACGCTCTTCGTAATTTGTTCCTCAGATATCTGTATCTGCAGGAAGTCAGACCATTTGTTACTCAGTTTTTACTTGTGTTTTTGATTCAATCTGTCTAATAGCATCTTATAAATAGGTGAGACAGAATGGTTGCCTTGTGAGGTGAGGGATACTAATCTAGATATAGGATTAGCATGCTCTGTGAAATTTATATGCTTCTGCAGTTGTGAGACGTAATGTTAGATTTGCAGCTATGCGAAGTGGTGTTGCCTAGGTAGTGAGTATTCTTTTTGTAAGTCTTGAAATGTGTGCATTTTCCGTCTGTTACTGATACTAACTGCCGTACTGAATGTAGTCCTTTTCCCATCCATTGTACGAAAGGTTTGGTTGTTAGTCCTGCCGGAAACTCTGGGTTCCCTCCAATAGGTAAGAATTTAGTATGTGTGTGTGATACCCCCATCCAGTCGCCTAAATTCTTCCAGGCCCTGAGTGATTCTCCAAATAATGGAGAGCCATTAGTGATTGTATGTACTTTATGTGTCTCCATGTGTGGCAGCATTACTAACGACCATGGCTTCACCATTTGCCTCTCTATGTCCGTGTGTGTAAAGTGGTTTGTGTGGCTCAACCAATCTAACACATATTTGCTGGACGTTGCCCAGTAATATAGTTCCAAATTTGGTAATCCAAAGCCCCATGATTGTAGTGAACACATTAGTTTCTCAATGCTAATCCTGTGTTTTTTCCATGACCATACAAATTTTGTGAACTGTTTATTTAAATGTTTCAGGTCTTTCTTGTGTAATAATATGGGAAGCATTTGAAAGGCGTACAGGATCCTTGGAAACAAAATTATCTTTATCAGGCATATCCTGCCTAACACCGACACCAGCAGCATCCTCCAATTTTTAATATCTTCCACTATTTTATTTATGATTGGGCTATAATTAAGTGAATACCATCTGGAGGAGTCTTTTGAGAGGACTATCCCCAAATATTTAAGGTTATCTTCTAGTATTGTAAAATTATATCCTAAAGATTTTTTGGAGTCATGTGGGGAGAGCCATAGAATTTCACTTTTATCTTTATTAATTTGATACCCTGAGACCTGACTGAATTCTTCAATAAGGGACATCAACCGTGGTATTTCGGTCTCTGGTTCTGATATGAATATTATCATATCATCAGCGTAAAGTGAGAGGTGTGAAGTTGTCTGTCCTAATCTTATTCCCTGAATTTCCTTTCTGATCCTGTGGGCCAGCGGCTCAATCGCTAAATCATAAAGAAGGGGGGACAGAGGGCAGCCCTGTCTCGTGCCTCTGAGTAGTTGGAATCTTGGGGAGAGTGTTCCATTGACTATCACTGCCGTCTGTGCTGACTTATAGATGCCGGTGACCGTCGCGCAGAAAGGGCCCCCAAAACTGTATCTGTGTAATGTGTGGAAAAGTGGTCCAATAACACCTTATCAAAGGCCTTCTCTGCGTCGATCGCCAGCATGCATGCTTTTTGTGGAGTTGTGTCTGTTTCTTTCTCATGACTATTCCAATAGTGTTGTAATATTAATTGTTCTTTCCTAATGTTGAGTACCGATGATCTACCTTTAACAAACCCCGTCTGATCACTATGGATAAGGCTTGGTATTATCTCTGCCAGTCTGTTAGCTAGTATTTTAGTAAAGATTTTATAGTCACTGTTTAATAGTGATATGGGTCTATATGACTCTCTAGCTGTGGGGTCTCTCTCCGGTTTTGGGAAGATGCATATGTGTGCTTCTGTAAAATGTTCACCCGGTGTACCTCCCTCTGTTATGTTGCCAAAGAGTCTTTCCAAGGGTCCTGACACCTCCTCTATCATTAGCTTATAACATTTGTTGGGTAAGCCATCGGGCCCTGCTGTCTTATTTAAGGGAAGATGTCTGATAACTGTTTGTATTTCCTGTACTTTGATTGGCGCATTTAAGTGTTGGACATTCTCTTCAGTAATTTGCGGTAGTGTTATCCCCTCCCAGAACTGCTCTCTTTTTCCCCTGTCTACTGGCTCTGAATTATATAACTCTGAGTAGTAACTACTAAATACCTGCTGCTTTTCTATTTCTGTTATCAGGGAATTCCCTTGTACCTTCAGTGGTGGTATGACATTGGGTTTTCTAACTAGTTTAGTGATGTTAGCTAGCTTGTACTACCTATCTTGTTACCGTACCTATAAAACGTGCTTTTGATTTAGTTATAATTCTATGGGCATTTTGAAGGAGAAAAGTGTCTCTCTGCTGTTTAGTCCTGTTGTAGGTTTGTCTGTTCTCTGCGTTTGGGGACCTGAGGTATTTATTGTAAGCGTTTGTTATCTGCTTTAGTAATAGTTCTTCTCTTTGTTTGTATTTCCTATTAACCCCTGATGCATATGCCATAATTACCCCCCGTAGTACAGCCTTTGTGGTATCCCAGAACAAAGATGGGTTTGAAATTTGAGCTTTGTTTATTTCTGCATAGTGCAGCCATTCCCCTTTAAAGTGGTTCAGGAGGTTTGGATCTCTGTATAGATAGTATGGGAATTTCCACCCCTCCCTTTTAGGTCGTTTGAGACCCGCTGATAATGACAATGATATTGGTGCATGATCAGATAGTGTAACTGCGTCAATTTTTGTGTCTAATGTTAGGGGGCTCAAAGCTGTTGATATAAGGAAGAAATCTATCCTCTACAATGTTTGTTTAGATGGTGATATACACGTGAAATCTTTGTCCTCTGGGTGTCTGGCACTCCAGACATCCGTCAAGTTAAGGGCCCTCTTAAATTAGTTGCACATCCTAGTTTCCCTCTTACAATATTTAGCCGGTTGTCTTTGGATGTTCGGGAGGTCTGGATTGGGAAATCTATCTGCCGGTACCTGTGGGGCTATATTAAAGTCCCCTACTACAACTAAGGGCCTTTCCGTGTTTTGCATTAGTTTGCCTTGCAGTGTTTGCCAAAATTCAGCCTTATTATGGAGAGGTCCATATAATCCACAAAGAGTGAAAGTCAGGTGTTCAAGTGTGATAGTTTGGATGATATATCTCCCCTCCTTGCCTATTTCCTTGTGTGTTATTCAGTATGGAAACTGTTTCCAAAATAGGATGGCTACCCCCCTTGCTCTTTTGGATTCATAGGGTGTAAATATAGCTTCGGCAACCCAGTGCTGTTGGAGCTTTTCATGTTCTATTTGTGTCAGATGTGTTTTCTCCAGTACTGCAATATCAGCCCTATGTTGTCTGAGATAGTTAAGTATTGATTTTCTTTTTATGGGGGACTTAATGCCCCCCCACATTCCATGCTACAATCTTGATGTGATCTATTGACATTATTCAATTAACAGCGACTATAATGTTATGTGTTAGTGGTATAGTGTGACAATCGTTGATTAACACTTACCCGTACTGTATCTGAGGAGGTTGGGATGTTACCCATGAAATTTGTGGTGTACCTTCTGGGTGTTATGAGGGAGTCCCAGGGGAGGATTACATGGAGTCCAAACTGTATGTGGAGGACAATAAAAAACAAGGTTAAACAGTATGATCCGTGCACTTTTTCGAGTAAAATGTTTCACTGTCCCCAAACTGCCAGCACCTTTAATACAATACTATGCCAATAACAATAACTATTACTCTCTAACAGAACACCCCTTTCCCTCCCCCTCCCCCCGATAACATGAAATGTAATACTTAATTGAAGCGGTCCATTCTTTACATGAATGCAGTCATTGCGTAAAGGCCTCTTTTCTGTGGAACCTGCTTTGGTCCCTTTAATGTGTTATTCATTTTTCCTCCAGTAAGCTTCTGGGTTGTTTTTTCACGGCATGTCCTCAAGGTGATGGTCTTCTTCTGGTTGCCTGTTGTCACCTCCTTCCATTTGGTGAAGATACTTTTGCAATTGTCCGGGAGATTCAAAAAATCTTGAGCCTTGTGGTGTTTGGATATGCTGTTTTGCTGGATGCATTAATGCTACTGACATCCCTTTCTCCATGAGCTGCCTGCAGTATGGTGAAAACTCTCTTCTCTTTCTAGTTACCTCCACTGAGTAATCTTGAAACATGTGCAGTTTCTTGCCTTCATATTGAATGGGTCCAACTTGTCTGTACGCCCTCAGTAGTTGTACCTTGTCTTTGAAATTTAAATATTTAATCATAACCTGCCGAGGTGGTGCTTCTCCGCTGTCCAGGGTTCTGGATCTCCCCACTCTGTGGGCTCTCTCTGCTACGCAAGGTATACTAGCCTCTGGTAGTTGTAGCAGTTGTGGAAGGATGATTTCTGCAAAGCGAATTATGTCTGTGCTAGGGACTGTCTCTGGCAAACCTAAAATCCGCAAATTGTTCCTCCTCGACCTATTTTCCAGGTCATCCAGTTTTGCCAATAATACCTCATTTTGCCTCTGAAGGTTTGTGACTTTCGTGGTTGTTTCTTGCTGTCTGACCTCAGTGTCTGATATTCTTTGTTAAGCATTTGTTAATCTAGTCGAAAACTGTTTAAATTCCAATGAGAGAGAGTCCATCCCATTTTGAAATTGTTCAATCTTTGGGAGGAATAATGCAGATAGTTGAGTAACAATGGGTTGTGTGTCTTTTAGTTGTGAGTCGACTGTTGTATCCTCTATGCCGGTTTCAGCATGTATTTCTGCTTGATGTCTTGCTTTTCGCTCTGCGTTCTTATTCTTGGAAGCCATTGTTTCTGTTTTTTTCTGAAAACTACGATAATATTTGAGCATACAGCAGTTTTAGCGGGTGTTTAGGTAGCAAATCCGTAATCAGCAGTGACATAGTCTTGCATGGTTGTATATTTCCGTACCCAGTCATGATGCCTGTGCAGCCGTGGTATTTGTCCCTTTCTAGTTATTCTAAGAGTGAGATCACCCAGCCTGGAGGACTCTTGGCCTTCACGCAAATTCTGTGCTGACTTTGTGTTTCTTATCACTTCACAAGTCCATGCATGAGTGGATCAGGGCATTAAGGGGGGGGTCAGGTCACGGGTCCCTACTCCTCATCATGCAGTTGCATTTCTATGTGTGGGTTTGTAATCCTTATCTTATGTGGAGTCTCACCTTGATGAGAACAACTGTGCCCTATCTTGATTCTCTCTGTTTATACGTTGGAAATGTGGTGCCAATAAAGGGGCGATGATAACAGAAACTTTAGATTTAATTCCAAGCCACTGCAACCCTGTTCCTCCTCTTGATGGCAGTCTAATTATAGAAATGGTTGTGTGTGAGGCACAAAAGCTAAAATGTATAGCCTGTAGAGTTCAATATTTTTAGGTAGGCTCAGCCCCCTTGTACCAACTCCTGAACTGCCCAATGCTTGCTACTTTGTATATCCCTTTTGTTTAGGGACTATTATATTTGGCCCTTTAGCTTGATTCAGACACTTTGCGTTGTTGGCCCAAAGAGTTCCTTAACTCCCATGTGGTGGAGTTAATGGGCGGCGGTTTGTCCAACACATATTCACTATATCTTGTGGTTCCCCACAGTCTCCCTCCTGCGAGTTTTTGTAACCCCCACTGTGTGCTTCCTATGTGCGCTGCTTTTGTGTGCGCTTTTTCAGGGGAGAGGATGTCGCTCTGTGCTTACCCTATCCCCTCAGGCAAGATGGCGCTAGCGCTTTCGCGCTTCTATTTGTGCAACTGTCCGGGTGCTTGGGCACAGGTTATTACCCCACACGCTGTTCTGGCCGACACTGACCGATCCCCTGGATGTTCAGGACCTGGTGTTGTGTAAGGCTGGTGCGTGGGAGCGGTTTAAGCTGCTCTAGTGTTATTTTAAGCCGCAGCTTCACCGAAGCTCTCAGTCCCTGCTGCCGCGTAATAGCTTCGCCTCCCGGAAGTCTTTATATTGATTTGTTATATGATACTTTCACATAAATTAATGTGTATTTGTATTTCTAGAAGTCACATTTTGTATTTATTTTTTTAAATTATTATTAATGCTAGAATTTGTACATATATCCTTGCACATACTTGTATATATGTACAGGTGGCTCTCGTTTTACAACGGTTCATTTTACACCGTTTCAGAATAACAACCTTTTTTCCAGTCATGTGACTGCTATTGAAAAGCATTAAGAAGCAGTGCATTTATTAAAATAGCCAGTAGGTGGAGCTGTCCGCTTGTGTTGCAGCAAAGCCAAGCAAGCTGAAATTAATCAGTTTAACCAGACCTGAGCTATCGAGCAGATTTCAAAGGAACAAGATCTTCCTGTCTATAAATCAGTCCAGATTGGAAGCATAGAAATAACTGTTTGCAGAAAAATGCAAGTGAAGTCTGTGGTGTGTGATTATTTTATTAGGTTTATAATGCTGTTTAGCAAATGTTTTTGTTCATTTAACTTAGTTTAATTATATATTCTGTGTTGTGTGATTATTTTATTAGGTTTATAATGCTGTTTAGCATTTAAAGTCTTCATTTCCAAGCTTTAAAAATAATGTATTAGGTGTTACTTATGACAATTTTGAGAAGGGCCTGGAACCTATCTCCCTCACTTCCCATTGATTTACATTATAAACTGGGTTTCAATTTACAATGGTTTCAATTTACAATCATTCCTTCTGGAACCTAACCCCGGCGTAAACTGAGGGCTACCTTTATATGTATATATATATATATATATATATATATATATATATATATATATATATATATGTATATATATATATATGTGTGTGTGTGTGTGTATGTGTGTGTGTTATGTCAGAAAACTTTTGCAAACATATTTACATGTCCCTAAGTTCCTTTTTTTGTTCTAAACAATGTTCTCTGTGTTGTCTGTCATATCTCTATGTTTATTTATATCACTATATGTATATATTGTAAATGTATTATTATTCTGTGCATGAATAATTGTGAATATAACATAATCAGAGTATCATATGTATTTATTTGCAATCAATGGATATTTTAAAGGTATAGGAAAGTAAACATTTAAGTTGCATGATTCAGATAGAACATGTAATTTTAAAACACTTTAAAATTCACTTCTATTTTCAAATGTGCTTTGTTCTCTTGGTATCCCTTGTTGGAAAAGAATACACATATATCCTACACTAGTGGGAGCTAGCTTCTAATTGGTGCCTGCACACATATGTCTCTTGTGATTGGCTAAATAGATGTGTTCCGCTAGCTGTCAGTAGTGCAATGCTGTTCCTTCAGCAAAGGATAACAAGAGAATGAAGCAAATTTGATAATAGAAGTACATTTGAAAGTTGTTTAAAATTGTATGTTCTATCCAAATCATGAAATAATATTTTGGGGTTTCCTGTCCCTTTAAGAGCTGGGACAGTTTTTTATCTGCACCTGTCTAACTCCTCCTGGTTGCAATCTATTTTTAAAAAATACCCCGACACAGGGGTTATAAAATGGGCTGGCATATAAGATGACATTTCTTACTGAAAAAGAAATTCAAGAGTAGGAAGAAATACACTGAAAATAGCATGCCAGTAAAGAGGTGATTTTAAGTTCTGCTGTATCTGAATCATGACAGTTTAAAGTTAGGTGGGCTATCCCTTTGAGCTATCAGCTTAAGATTATATTGAATCAAACATCAATTCGAATTTTAAAATCCTTGTCTAAAATATTACACTGTGTGTCCTAATGTCAGCATCAATGTTTATCTTTAATACTAATTTCACATATACCTACTTTCAAAGTGTAATACACAATGTAACAATACACAATGTAACAAATGGCACTTACAAGTTCTGATGAGTGATCAATGACACAAGTATCGAGCAATTTGATTAGTTAGTGATAGTTTCTAATGTGTATTTGAATCAGATTGGCTGATGTCATAAATCATGTGTTTATGCATATTCCAATCAAAAGTGGTGGAAAAAATCACTAGTGTTTGGGTTGTTTAGGAGTTTGCGTCAAAATTGGTGCGAAAAGTGTTGAGTCAAATATGGCGCGAAGTGGAGAGTGGGACTTATATTACATAGCCTAAACATGGTCCACATAGATTTTTCCAAAAAAAGGAATAGGTGTGTATTTATTTCATTTTTATCCCTATATCTATTAGTGCAACAAGTTTGGGGCAAAATTTAGCACCAAATTTGTAAAAATAATATTGTCCCCTTGCTTTGTAATGAGAGACAAAGTTGTAACATAATCCATAAATAGTAATGTATTTTTAAATTGTATCCCTATATCTACTAGTGCACCAAATGTGTAGCAATAATATTGTTTGATTTAGAAAGGGTATACAAATTTAATAAAGTTTCTAATTTACTTTTATTATGTCATATGCTTCATTCTCTTGCAGCATCGAACATCAGCTTTCTGTGTTTTCAGACTCCTGTTGAGTTCTATGGCATCCGCAACCTCAAGGGTGGCAGATTGAAAACTAGGTACGCTGAGTTAGAAAAGACGCAAGCGTAAATGTAGAATTTTTGATAACTTAGTGAGAATTTCAAATAGTGTCGATTAGGAGGGCGAATGAACACAATTCCGCTCGAATACCACTGTTTTCAACTCGCATCAATCTGCATCGGATTGAGATCGATGGATCGTATTTTATGTCACAAATTACAACATTTGCCGATCTTGACGCTTTGATAACTACGGCGGATTAATCTCGCTACAAATACGATGTGGAACTCCAGCGTATTTTCAGTTGACGCTTTGATAAATATGCCCCTTATTGTTTATTTAAATAAATAAATTATTCTTTTTTAAATATAAGGAAATAGATTACAAGTGGAAAACAAAAATATTAGTGGTACTGACAGCTAACATTGCTGAAGTTAAAACTTAAAATAGCATTGTTCGTCATTTAGAAGAAAATTTTATTTAAAAAAATATATTTATAGGTATATTTAAAGTAGATATATATAGCTCTATACCTATAGGAATAGATATATAGATAGATAGATAGATAGATAGATAGATAGATAGATAGATAAAATCAAGTGAAGTACAATGTTATTTAAAGTGTTTCTATAAAAAAAGTATTCACTTTCTGTGTTTTAACAGCTAAGTGCTCAAAGTGTATATATATACAGTATATATATATATACACACACACACACACTGTATATAAACATATGTACATACACAGATACAAATATACACATATTTATATATGCCTTTGACCCCTCCCCTTTCAAAAACCTTTTCATGTACCATATCCCTTTTAAACCCTTTTATATTTACTATGTATACATACAAGTATAAAACTTAGGTACTTACTTACTTACTTCATGACTCAAGTCGCACTAACTTGGCTGAATATCCTTTGGAAGTATAGGACACACTAAATGGTTGTAGGCCATAATAAACATTCTATGGTTACTCAGATTTACCATGGACCTGTATTAGCAGAATTGCATGCTAATCTTAGTGCAGTCTTACATTATTGATAAAAAATAAACGAGTTTATTAATAATAATCTATAAACTAATAATGGTGAGATATGATGCACTACATTTAAAACTCATTATTCTGCTCTGTATCTGATATAAAGTCCAGGCTTTGTTTTCCTGCACCGTCATTGGTGAATGTTCTATTTGATGATCTTGCATCATCTTGTGGGAAATCTATAGTTGAATCATGTTCAAACATATTTATCTTAAAGTACTCCTGCATTATACAAGTTGTTCAAACTTGGGTATCATTTCTTCATCAGAGATTTTAGGGAATATTAGTATCAAAACTTTGGAACTGTTGTTATTTAGTGTAATAATCATCATCTGTTCCTTATTCAGCTTCTCTAAATGAGCCTGTTTATCATTGTTTGTTTAGAAAATATTTGTAGCATTGCAGCTGTTTCTATGACCTCTTCACACACTGTTTGGTGCTATCCTGATGTCACACCCTGGCTCCACGCCTTTTCGGGCGCATCTTTTCCTCACTTTCAGTGCATCTGTGCGCACGTTTGCGTCACTTTTGGTGTGAACTTGCACCTATTTAATGCAACCACACTCAGACTTCCTTGCCCAAGTATAGGTTTACTTTATGTTACCTAGGGTTGCTCCTATCATTGCGTTTGCTGTTTGACTATTTGTTGCTGAATCCTGCTTTGCCTTGTGACTTACCTATTTACCTTGCCCTTTGGTACCTTGAAAGATTGGACTCACTACCTGTTGCTGAATTCTGTCTTGCCTTGTGACCTTCCCTTTTACCTTGCCCTCTGGTACCTTGGAAGATTTAACTATCCACCTATTGCTGTATCCTACTTGCTTTGTGATTTCCTCTTTTGCCTTGTCCTCTTGTACTTAGGAAGATTATTTTTATCTTGTTTCTGTGGCTGTCATTGTACTACCTCATTCCTTCAATCCAAATTAACTTTAGTCCTGAGATTTTTCTTTATCTTTTCACTTGATGCCGGGATAAGAAGGCTACTGGCCAGGATTGGTCTGATAGAGAAATATCACACAGACATAACAATATTGCTTTGTAGCATCTGATGTTGAAGTTCCCTCCCATATACTTTCTGTTTATGAGAATACTCTACCTCAGCCCCTTACATTATTTCTGGTAGACAACCTAGATTTTGCAAAATATTAGGAGATTGATTATCAGGCTTTCCAAATTTCCCCCTTAACTTTCTCTACCCATAAATATAGGCTCACTAATATTGAGAGAACCCATTAAAAAACTTACAGTTTAATAGCAGTCCTACTGCCTTAACACTTCCATCAATTGTTCAGATTATAAATATTGTGGCTTCGCAATAAGTCTGTGTTCTGATATTCTACAGGGTGGTTTTCGGTGAAACAGGATAGGAACTGTATTATTATTTAACAATGAAGTTTAGGCATGCAAAGTGCTGTAATGTTGCACATCCATTGCTTTCAAGAGTATAGTTTTGGTGATATCTTATACCCTGTGGTGATGTGCTAAGCACTGAGTCACATGGTTCATGGAACGTTAAAAAAAAATAACTTTGAATATGTTCTTAGCATTGTACCTCAACTTGTTTTGGAATCATGCTTAATCTCTGTACAATGAAGGTATTTGCTTATAAGATATGTTTCATGGGTAAATAAAAGCACCTATTAGAAAGGAAATATTTTTGTAGAGGAATATAAATTTATAGTTAATAATTGTGACTTAGTACTGAACTCCAGATGCAATTACAAGTGCCCAAGGTTTGATGTGAAGAAAGGGAAGAAGGAACCCATGACTACGTTTTTTTGTTAAAGGCAGAAAAAGTAATCAGGAAGCACCCCACAAATGATTAGATGAGTAATCTGAAAAATGGCTGCTAAGACTAATAGCAAACAGAAATATTATTAAGTTGTTAGTTATTGCCATTGTTTGTTACTACAGTGAGTGTAGTTCCATTTAGGAGTTAAATCCTAAAGTGAAATGCTGGGAACCAATCTAGATTAGGTGGTTGTAAACCTACCATTTCTTTTGATGTTTAGAAGTGTGAATCAGGAGAAAAGGAATATGTGAAGGGCTTTTTACAGAAAGGTCAAGTGTAGGGTTTTAGTGGTGAGAGAATGTGCTTACTTTATGTGTTATTTTATGTTAAATATTTAATGAATATAGATTTGTTTTTAAGATGATTCTTTTTTAATCACCGTGATAGGCCATGTTTTTTTATGAATTGTAAATTTAGTTGTACTTTAATTTTTTTTGTGGCACACAAAAATATTTGCTTTTCTTAAAGTTTAATTTAAGAATTCTGTTTCATAGATTAATTTACAGTGCTCTCAAATCATTACTGTTAATGGTATATCACCTCCATTCTATGACTAATATGTAAACAGTGATATTTGTATATACTGCCATAATATTTTAAGTAACCATTTGTTTGATGCTCTGTAGCAAATGTACTACCTTTTAGTATGCTGTTTTCCTTCTACCAATTGCAGATCACCATTTGGTTTGCCAATAATTTGTCATATTCATTAATATTTTTGTAGAAGGTGTTTTTTTGTGGAAGGGAGATTGGTTTACTAACAATATTTCTGTAAAGGCCTAAATGTTTATAACTGCCAGACTGTCACTCGCATCAGACCTACGCAGTAGGAATAGAAGGTGCTATTTAATGCTACCCTAGAGTCAATTAAAATACAGTAATGCTGACATTTGCAGCATACTGAATGATCAAAGTAAAGAATGCCCATGCAGCTTCTGACATGAAAGAAGTGTGTTTGGCTATGGAGTGACACAGTGTAACAGGTCAGGTAATTATCTAAAAAAAAATCTATGATGTATCTGTTGCAATTGCTTAGCTTGTTCCCATTATCAGAGCCATCAAACAGAACAGCACTCTCACTTCTCCTGATGGTTCGTAAAGCTGGTGACACCCTCGTTCTCCTGATGCAGATGGCATCTTAGGAACGGCTGAATTAATTTGACAATAAATAGATGATAACAGTTGCTGTCTTCTATTTTTTGTGGCTTGGTTTTAATTGCACCAGGACAGGTTTTAACACTTCTGGGAATTGCTCTGAAGCTGGTTTTGCGATTAACAATTCCCCCCTCTCCCTCATCCTGTCTCTACTTTGTTCCTGTGTTATTTGCATGATAATTGCTCAATGAAAATACATTTTATTTTTCCCTCAACCTTCTATCCAAATCTTTGTGCATTAGTTATGTAGATTAAGGTTTGTTTTTCCATTTTGCCTTGATGTGTTTATTAATTTAATGAAGGATTTTGACAGAAACGTCTGCATGCTGAGGGTACAGTGAGGCTAAGGCCATGGGTATATTGTAACTGGCTGCATATTTTCTGCTTCGCTAACATTATAATTGGCTTAATGGGTTTTCTGTTATGTGCATTGGCTTTCTTCTTCCTATCTAAAGCAGACTAATTACAGCTTTTACATTAAAATCGGATAGATTTCAATTTATCTCATTGAAATTATCACAATAATTACAGTAATAAATTAGGCATATGGATGCCATTAATCACACCAATTTAAAATCTGGCCTCATGGCAGCATTGCAGAAAATGTGTTTTCAGAATGTGTATTCAAATGTACATTCTGCTTGTATGAGCCAGTTGAATTCCCTAAGCAACTTAAGGAATATATGTGCGCCTAGGGCTCTGGGTGCATTCACACAATATTGATTCACTAGAGCAGTGCCTGTATATCACTACTATTCATGCTTAGAATAAAATATGTTGCTCTTTTATTTTAACAGTTTTAAAAAATGTTCTTTACAGCTCAGAGCAAATACACCACTATTCTGCATACGCCAATAAACAGAAAATCCACAAATCATTTATGTATGGGAAAATCTGAATCTAATCTGAATTTAATCTAAATATAATTTGTATCAGGCTGCTGGTTTGTACAGCTATTTATATCTGAAATTTGTTGACAAGCATATCCTATGTCTATGTCAATTTAGAGACAACATCCTCTAATATAGAGGAATATAAAATGTAAGCTTCACCTTTCACTATCAGAAAATTGTGACAGACCTGTTTCCAGAGTGTCTGTTTGATGATAGAATGATAAAATCTTAAACTATCTCCTACCTTGACAACTGACCATTTAAGTGCCATGGTTTTGAAGCCTTTTTCAACATCTGTGTTCACATCTGTTAAGCTATTATTCCTGTGGGCATTTCTTTATGTACTTGTGGAAATGTTTTTTTTTTTTTTTTTATTTAAAACAATATTTTAGCTCTCCATTAATATTAGTGTTTCGTGAACAGAATATTGTATATGATAGCACTAATAAAGTATCTGCCTTTCATGCTATTTATTATACCTTAATCAATTGTCTGATTACAATTTAAACTAATATGGGGCAGTTCCAGTGATTCGATTTTGTGTGGGGGAGTGGGCAAAAACTTAACCTCCAGAGATCCAAGGTAGGGACTAATTCATGAGGTCCATTTGTGGATTCACAGATGTTCCATTGTTGGGTCTGAGAGGTGGAAGAGTAGCGAGTGTTTTGTGTGTAGAGCTTGATAGTCTGGGGGCATAGGTATCTGACTAAGTGGTTAGGGGGCATGAATTGGCATGAAGGGATAGAGGCAGGGTGTAATCTTTACATTCATCCTCAGGTCAATTAACAACTTACAAGATTGGGTGATTTTGCACACTTTATCTATCAGTTTTTCAAACATTTCAAAAGCATTCATGGTACAAACATTTACCCTATACATTCCAATCAAGGGAAAAAAATATTTATTAGCAGTGTTTTCAAAGTCTATTTGCACTTTTTTAGATACATAAAACAAGTTGGGATATAGACAACAAATAATAATATGTACTTTAATTACTTTACCTGCAAATTTATACTGCAGTGCCTCGCCATTAACCCTTTCTTTAAAGTTTATGAATTCTACAGCTCTAACTCCCCCCACATAATTTCTTCTATGGCTGCATCTACATCCAGCTTTGATTTAGTAGAATGCAAGACTTTAAAACTTATTCGGCTAGATTACGAGTTGTCCTAACGCTGCTTTTTTACGCCCGCTGGTATTACGAGTCTTGAAGGTTTAGGGTCACCGCACACTTCTTTGGCCTTACCGGAAAACGACTTACGTAAACTTCATAAAGTCTTTTTTCTATGGGACTTCCAAAGCGCCAGTATTACGAGTCTGTCCTGGAAGGCCAAAAAGTGAGCAGTACACCCTACCCTGTCAAAAGTTCTAACGCATTTAAAAGTCAGTAGTTAAGAGTTTTATGGTACAACGCTGTAGCATAAAACTCATAACTAAAGTGCTAAAAAGTACACTAACACCCATAAACTACCTATTAACCCCTAAACCGAGGCCCTCCCGCATCGCAACACTATAATACAAATTTTAACCCCTAATCTGCTGCTCCGGACACCGCCGCCACCTACATTATATTTATGAACCCCTAATCTGCTGCCCCCAACATCGCCGCCACCTAATACTATTTATTAACCCCTAATCTGCCGCCCCCAATGTCGCCGCAACCTACCTACATTTATTAACCCCTAATCTGCTGCCCCCAACGTCGCCGCCACTATATTAAAGTTATTAACCCCTAAACCTAAGTCTAATCCTAACCCTTACACCCCCTAACTTAAATATAATTACAATAAATCTAAATAAATATTACTATCATTAACTAAATTATTCCTATTTAAAAATAGTTACTTACCTGTAAAATAAACCCTAAGCTAGCTACACTATAACTAATAGTTACATTGTATCTAGCTTAGGATTTATTTTTATTTTACAGGCAAGTTTGTATTTATTTTAACTAGGTAGAATAGTTAGTAAATAGTTATTGACTATTTAATAACTACCTAGCTAAAATAAATACAAATTTACCTGTAAAATAAAACCTAACCTAAGTTACACTAACACCTAACACTACACTATAATTAAATAAATTAACTAAATTAAATACAATTGCCTAAATTAAATTAAATTAGCTAAAGTACAAAAAAAACACACTAAATTACAAAAAATAATAAACAAATTACAGATATTTAAACTAATTACACCTAATCTAATAGCCCTATTAAAATAAAAAAAGCCAATCCAAAATTAAAAAACCCCTAGCCTAAACTAAACTACCAATAGCCCTTAAAAAGGCCTTTTGTGGGGCGCGGAGCGGGTCCATCTTCAAGACATCCGACGCGGAGCATCCTCTTCATCCGACGACTAAAGCTGAATGAAGGTACCTTTAAGTGACATCATCCAAGTTGGCGTCCCTTAGATTCCGATTGGCTGATAGAATTCTATCAGCCAATCGGAATTAAGGTAGAAAAAATCCAATCAGCCAATAGAATGCGAGCTCAATCCTATTGGCTAATTGGATCAGAATTTTTTCTACCTTAATTCTGATTGGCTGATAGAATTCTATCAGCCAATCGGAATCTAAGGGACGCCATCTTGGATAACATCACTTAAAGGTACCTTCATTGAGCTTTAGTCGTCGCATGAAGAAGATGCTCCTCGTCGGATGTCTTGAAGATGGACCCGCTCCGCGCCGGATGGATGAAGATAGAAGATGCTGTCTGGATGAAGACTTCTGCCTGTCTGGAGGACCACTTCGCCCGGCTTGGATGAAGACTTCTCCCGGCTTCGTTGAGGACTTCGGCCCGGCTTCGATGAAGACGTTTCCCGGTAAGTCGATCTTCAGGGGGTTAGTGTTAGGTTTTTTAAGGGTGTATTGGGTGGGTTTTATTTTTAGGTTAGGGACTTTGGGCCTGCAAAAGAGCTATCTGCCCTTTTAAGGGCAATGCCCATCCAAATGCCCTTTTGAGGGCAATGGGGAGCTTAGATTTTTTTTGGTGGTATTTTATTTGGGGGGTTGGTTGTGTGGGTGGTGGGTTTTACTGATGGGGGGGTTGTTTGTATTTTTTTTTACAGGTAAAAGAGCTGATTACTTTGGGGCAATGCCCCGCAAAAGACCCTTTTAAGGGCTATTGGTAGTTTAGTTTAGGCTAGGGTTTTTTTTTATTTTGGGGGGGCTTTTTAATAGGGCTATTAGATTAGGTGTAATTAGTTTAAATATCTGTAATTTGTTTATTATTTTCTGTAATTTAGTGTGTTTTTTTTGTACTTTAGCTAATTTAATTTAATTTAAGTAATTGTATTTAATTTAGTTAATTTATTTAATTATAGTGTAGTGTTAGGTGTTAGTGTAACTTAGGTTAGGTTTTATTTTACAGGTAAATTTGTATTTATTTTAGCTAGGTAGTTATTAAATAGTTAATAACTATTTACTAACTATTCTACCTAGTTAAAATAAATACAAACTTGCCTGTAAAATAAAAATTAACCCTAAGCTAGATACAATGTAACTATTAGTTATATTGTAGCTATCTTAGGGTTTATTTTACAGGTAAGTATTTAGTTTTAAATAGGAATAATTTAGTTAATGATAGTAATATTTATTTAGATTTATTGTAATTATATTTATGTTAGGGGGTGTTAGGGTTAGGGTTAGACTTAGGTTTAGGGGTTAATAACGTTAATATAGTGGCGGCGACGTTGGGGGCAGCAGATTAGGGGTTAATAAATGTAGGTAGGTTGCGGCAACATTGGGGGTGGCAGATTAGGGGTTAATAAATAGTATGTAGGTGTCGGCGATATTGGGGGCAGCAGATTAGGGGTTAATACATATAATGTAGGTGGCGGCGGTGTCCGGAGCGGAAGATTAGGGGTTAATAATTATAATGTAGGTGTTGGCGATGTCTGGGGTGGCAGATTAGGGTTAATAAGTGTAAGATTAGGGGTGTTTAGACTCGTGGTTCATGTTAGGGTGTTAGGTGTAGACATAACTTTTGTTTCCCCATAGGAATCAATGGGGCTGCGTTAAGGAGTTTTATGCTGCTTTTTTTGCAGGTGTTAGACTTTTTCTCAGCCGGCTCTCCCCGTTAATTCCTATGGGGAAATCATGCACGAGCAAGTACGACCAGCTCACCGCTGACTTAAGCAGCGCTGGTATTGGATTGCGGTAATGAGCAAAATTTTGCTCAACGCTCACTTCTTGTCTTTTAACGACGGGTTTCTGAAAACTCGTAATACCAGCTCTGCATGTAAGTGAGCGGTGAGAGAAAACTGCTCGTTAGCACCGCATAGCCTCTAACGCAAAACTCGTAATCTGGGCCATTATCTGCTGGAGAATGCCTAGAAGCAAATAAGCAGCTGTGAACTCAGTTGAAATACAATGCCTGTGTTTCTAATGCTAACTAAACACTGATAGGGGGGGTGGAACAGACTACTCCAGACAGCATGGCTATGTAACTAATTTTGCTTATTTTTAAAAAATATTTTAAAATACTTGCCAGCAATTTTTAAACATTTTTTTTATGCAAACCATTTTTACTTAATTAGCCCTTTTAGGATATGCACAGATCTCCACATGTTTTATGGCACTTTAAATACTTCACCCTGGACCCGTTTTTGGCTGTTTGGCATGATATTTTTGGATTTTGCATGGCTTTTTTAAATTATACCAACTGTCTGCATATTCACTTGAAATGTTAATTAACAAGATATTTAAAAAAATAAAAAAATAAAAACTAGGATCAGATCACACTTTAAAACTTCCAATTATTCTAATTGTATAAAAGCTGTTTTATAATTTTCTAATGGAACCAGTTCTCATTTTATTGGTGTATCTTTCTACTGATTACAATACCTCAAAATCAATAACATTTTTGATGGAAAAAAAAAAAAACCTTAAAAGAAATAGACATTTTGGAATGGGGCAAAGCAAAGCCACATTTATGCTTACATTAGTCAGAAGCTCATAACATCAGATACTTTTTTTATCCCAGGAATCTAAAATTCACTGCTATTTTTAAGCAGGATAATGGCTACTCTACCAAGCAAAATCAGTAGTACAAGAAAAGTGTATAAACAAATAAGAAAATCCCTTCTTTAGGCACTTAAAGGGGCATTATACACCAATTTTCATTAACTGCATGTAATAGACACTACTATAAAGAATAATATGCACAGATACTGATATAAAAATCCAGTGTAAAACCTTTTAAAAACATACTTAGAAGCTCACAATTTAACACTATTAATGAGAGAAGCCTGGGACACCCACTGAAAGGAGCTGAAAGCAGAACCTCCCCCTCGCCTGCATATGAAAAGACCCATTATACAAAGAGAAACAGTCTGAAGTCTATATACATTTAAAACTTTGGGGCTTGGTTAGGAGCCTGAAAATCAGCACAATGTTATTAAAAAATAAGCAAAACTATACATTTTTACAAAAACACACAGAGATGGGTTATATAAATGAATCATCTTCAAAACATTTATGCAAAGAAAAATCTAGTGTATAATGTCCCTTTAAGAACTTTAGCCCAAACCTGTCAAGGCTTTCCAGAACTGCAGCAAGATACACATGATTACATCGCATATAATACTTACTGATGTTCCAGCCTTCTCCCTCTTGAATCTTGAGTCAGTTCTACTTGCAAAGAAAACTCAATGGGGATGATTTATTAAGGGCTGAATGGCCCTGAATACAGCTGTTTCTGCGCAAGCCTTCAGGCTCGCCGGAAACAGGAGTTAAGCAGCAGCGGTCTTAAGAATTCTGCTCCTTAACTCATCCGCTGCCTCTGAGGCAGCGGACAGCAATCCGCCCGATCGTATACGATCGGGTTGATTGACACCCCCTGCTAGTGGCTGATTGGCCGCAAATCTGCAGGGAGTGGCATTGCACACCAGAACTGTTTGTGCAATGTTAAATGCCGACAGCGTATGCTACCCCAAAGAATCTTTGCGCCTATGCTCCTCATGGCTGCCTATGCATTTGGTCCACATTGCCAGATGGTAGGTAGTCAGAGGTATGAGAATGCTGTAGAAGATGTGCAATGGAGAAAATGACTAAAATGTGCATCCAAAAACCCTACAGACGAGTATTCCTGCTAAAGGCATTGGGGGATAGATTACAAGTGGAGCAGTTTGCCTTATCTTGCTCTCAGTCTCACATAAAGAATAAAGCACAATCTGGTATTGCAAGTGGATTGTTCAAAATGTTAATACAAGCATCTTAATATGGCTGGAACTCCAACCACCAGCAGTAAATACTTTTTTAAAGTAGTCGGATTCCAAGATTTTAGATAGTAAAGAAAATGCTATAATAATGAGGTGGGGCTTAAGTCCTTTACTCAGCACACAAACACAAAGATGCAGAAGACATGCCCCAATGAGTGTATCTTGAGAAAATACTCAGCAAACCCAAGTAGACATAATGTATCTTCTATGAGAAAAAATGGAGACAGTCAGGAAGATCCAGAGATAGGAAGACAGATACACATTTGTAAACAGGAGCCCTTCTATAGCTTCTGGTAATCATTGTAAATCCTTAAACAAAGCAAAGTCTAGCAGTGTGAGCAGTCTTCGAAAATTGAAAGTTTTAATGCAAACAAATAAAAACATGACAGGACACATACCAAACAAGCGTTAGCTTTACTAGTGTGTAATCCTATGTCTTTCATGCTGAATAGGCAATTCCTTCTATTTTTGATGCAGATTATTAGCTCTGTAATGGGTGTCAATCTGCCTTTAGTTTGTTTAGTGATTTAGATCAGCGGTCGCCAACCAGTGGTCCGTGGACCACTGGCGGTCCACAAGAAGATGTTGGTGGTCCCTGACACCATCAAGCAGGAATTAATCTTCTCTGATGGTGTCACCCTCATCACGCTGCAACTCCCTACAGTGCCTGGCTGGACATCAGTGAAAACCGACGGAGGAGTTAAATTACAATTTCCCTACGCATGTTGCGTAGTACTGTGCAACTTGTGTAGCTAGATTGTATATTTAACTCCTCCTGCCCGGCACGCTGCTCAGAGAGATTGATATAGTCTTGGCTTGAAATAGTGGAATTATAGTATATAAAAAAAGAAAATCTTAAAAAAATATTCTCTCATATTTCATTTATTTTCTTCCCTTTACCTGTCTCTTTGTAGAAGTTTTCCTAATTCCTTCAGATGGACTTAGATCACTGTTTGTTTTCCTCCCCTCCATTTTCTTTTTTTTTTTTATTAAATATTAATTATTTTTCATTCTAATAATTTTCCAGCACACAAAGCCATTCCACCTGAATTCCATTAATTGCCATCCAGCAGATCAGCCATATCCCACCAGTGTTATAGTAAATGCCAGTAACATCAGTCATGGTTAGCTCACATCCATATTGAGAGCTTTCTGATATAAACTTAATTTATGACTCCAATGTCTGTCCATGATCATAAGTAGTTTTGAACAATTCCTAACTGGGGAGGTAACTTAGAAGTCTTGTGGTCCTTTTAAACATAATTCTTTTTCCCCCACTTTCTGCCTCTCTGTTTGCAGCTCAAAAGTTGTCACTCAACCTTCATCTGTCATTTGGAAGTATTCTCTCAGTTCTGTCATTCATTTAGTTAATTCCAAAAAAATATTCTTAAAAATGTGTAAATATATACATAATGTAAACTTAGCTATGGTTATACTAGTTATGTAAAGTATGTGTGTGTATATATATATATACAGTATATATATATATATATATATATATATATATATATATATACATATATATACATTATAAAAGTTTCTACCTTTTTGAAAAAAATACAACCAATCTGTCGGTCATACTATTCTTTGGTTTTCTTCTATGGGTTCTACTGACCCACAATGAAAACTTCACTCTTTGGGGCCGATTTATCAAAGCGTCAATCTCTGCGCATTCGCTGGAGTCAATACGCTCGCCAGACATCGCTGATGCGAATCTACATACAATGACCTTATTTATTAAAAAGTCTGTCAAAAACACGCGCTTCAAGTACGGCGCAAAGAGCATCGGACTGTTGATAAATAAGAGTCATCGATGTTGCGGATATACTGTTTTTTTCCAACTTTATTTATACTATTTCATTACTGTCCATGAACAAGCACATTTCTCTAAAGCTAATCTTTTATTTTTCATCTGTTAATGTCCAAGAAATAGCTAGATTTATACCTGAACAAACAATAATATCTCATAGAAAGTTATTTTTCTATTTATTTGTTATACAAAAAATCTGATATATATTTTCACATAAATTAATGTGTATTTGTATTTCTATAATGATATGACATTGCCTATCTCAATTTTTTTAATTTTTTTTAACTGATTATTAATGCTAAAATTTGTACATATATCTTTGAACATACTTGTATGTATATATATATATATATATATATATATATGTGTATATATATATATATATATATATATATATATATATATATATATATACAGTATATATATATGTGTGTGTGTTATGTCAGAAATCTTTTGCAAACATATTTACATGTCCCTAAACATTTATACCACTATATGTATATAGTGTAAATATATAATTATTCTAAGCAAGAATAATTGCGAATATAACATGTAATCAGGGTATCATATGTATTTATTTGCAATCAATGGATGTTTTAAGAGCTGGGCCAGTTTTCTCTCTGCACCTGTGTAACCCTTCCTGATTGCAGTCTAGTTTGAAACACCACCCCTATACGTGTTAAAAAATGGGCTGGCATATAAGATGACATTTCTTAATGAAAATAAAATTCAAAAGAAGTAAGAAAAACACTGAAAATAGCATGACAGTAAAGAGGTGATTTAAATATCTGCTGTATCTAACTCATGACAGTTTAATGTTAGGTAGACTATCCCTTTTAGCTATCAGCTTAAGATTATATTGAATCAAACATCATTCGATTATTTATTTTTTTTATTATTATTTTTATTGAAAAGAGACACAGTGATCATGTAACAAATACAATCCATATAACGTGATTCTGTGGTACGCAGACCACTGGGAACTGAATACACTGCAACAAGAGAGCGCGTATGGCCTTATAAAAATCCATTAATAATTTCAAAAGACCATGTTCCGATATGCCATTGTCAATGCAGGCCCCACATCCCTCCCCGGAGTGAAGTATGATGAAGCACTGTCCCAATGTTCATGAGGTGTAAGTGATCACTCCGTCTCCCTTATTTATCCTATTTTTCAACATCAATTAGCCTAATAACTCTATTATAACAACCATAACCAGAATAACTCACATCCCGCCATTCCCCTCTTAATATGGCTGCCAGCATAACCTCATGCTGCCGAAATGGTCTGAGAATCTGTTGTTGCAATGATGGTGCCAAAGTGATAATCAAAAGTTGCCACTTTTTTAAAAAGTGGGTTAGTCTACGCTCTGTATCTAATTTAGCATCATATTGTTCAATGAACATTTGTTTTAATAAGCAACGTTTAAATTGCGCAATAGAAGGGGGTTGTCTATGAATCCATCTAGTTAATATACATCGCCTTGCCAGCAAGATACAAAGTGTCAACAATTTATGTAAATTCTTAAATGAGTTGTCCCATTGAAAAATATATACCTTGCCTATATCTATAGTGAGGGATAAATGAAAGCTTGTTTGGACCCAGTACTGGAAGTGACCCCAAAAACGTCTAATTAGTGAAGAGGTAATGCCGGAAAGATGGAGAATCCTCCCTACATTTGACACACCTGTTAGGGTGACCTGTGTTCCATTTAGATAATCTATTAGGGGTGATGTAATCCTTATGTAATAACCTGACCTGTGCCTCCCTCAGCGGTATCGCTAGAGTAGCTGCCCTAGCCAGATCCAAACTTTTCCCCAAGTCCTGTACGTCAAGCTGTGGAGAGATATCAGCCCTCAGTTTTCCTAATATTTGTGCTTGCATCGCCCCTTCTCTACATTTCAGCAAGCACTTATAAAAACTAGAGATAGCAAAGACCCCTATCTTAAACAATGTGTGTGAGACAGCAAAGGGTGAGATGTTCCAGAATTTGGGGTCATCTCTCTGGAGCGCAGAGATATAATGTCTAACCTGCAAGTATGCGTAGAAGTGTTTGTGGGGGATCTGAAATCTGTCTCTAATGTCCTGAAAAGACCTAATGGAGTGCAACAGAGGGTCTAAAAGGTCGCCCACCGTTTTTATCCCCACAGAACCCCAAAAACGGAAAGGCTCACAATCACTACCAGCTGGAAAGTACTGGTTACCAATCAGTGGGATAAATGTGGGTGATGGGCAAGTAATACCCATATATTTATTAATTGCGCTCCATGCTCTCAAGGAGTCTCTGTATAAGAGGTTATTACTAATATGTAATGGGGCATCCTTCAGTGCTATATAAGGCAAGTATGCTAAAGCCAAGGGAGCACACTTTGCTTCCTCTAACCATGGCTCATAAAAAAGAGCAGTGTTAAGCTACCAGTCTGTAACCAGTCTCGCTAATGTGGCCCAATTATAAAGTTTTAGGTTGGGAAGGCCTAGGCCTCCAATAAGGTAGGGTTGGCTATGTTTGTCAGCTGCTATGTGAGACTTTTTCCCCCTCCAGATGAAATTAATTATTACTCTAGAAAGCAGAGCCAAGTCCCTTCTTGTCATAAGAATAGGCAGCATCAATAAGGGGTACATTATCTTAGGCAAGATTGACATCTTTGAAAATCCAAAAAGTATGGCAGCAATAAGTAGTTTATCAATGGTCTTTATTGGAGCACAACAAACAAGATAGCAGCGACGTTTAGGGAGCTTCCTCCCTTTGTCAAGCAGGATTTTCACTATATTTGGTAGGGTTTGGTGGTACCCCTATGTGACGTGCAACTAGTTCAGGTGCTGACTGATGTTTTTTGGATTCTATTTAAGATTGACATCTTTAACAGATTAATTCGCCCAGACAGACCCAGAGGCAGGTCGATCCAGCTCTGGAGTTGGGTAGATAGTGCCCTACATCTGTCCGTAATATTTAAGTCGTAAATCTTTTGTGGATTATTATGGAGCTGAATACCCAGGTATGTGAGAGAGTTAACCATAACCTTGAATGGATATTCGTGGGAGGAGTCGGGGTGTTTATGTAGCCATAATATTTCTGATTTGGCAGTGTTTATTTTATACCCCGAAAAACTACCGAATTCAGAAATAGCCTGTAATATGTGAGATATGTATAAAGCTGGGGATTCCACAAACAGGAGCATATCATCGGCATATAATGCCAGATGCAGGGGAACTTCCTGGATCAACATCCCAGGGAAGACTTGCTTAAGCTTAATTGCCAATGGTTCCAATGCCAGGTCAAATAGTAGGGCGGATAAAGGACATCCCTGCCTAGTTCCTCTCTGAAGAATAAAGTCGGGGGAAAACAAACCATTTGTGATATAGACAATCACTTTAGATGGAGAGTAATTATAAATGAAAAATAAAGGTTTTGTTGCTCTTTTCTTATATTAAACAAGAGAAAATCACTTATTTAACTTGCTTATATAAGGTGAGACTTTAATTTAGTAATTGAATAAAATATATAGGACTTCAGAAAATGAATAGATAGATAATGGCAACTGGTTAACATGGAATCAGAACAGAATAATGATGATCTGAACAGTACAGAGGAGTAATGAGATCACAGATAGTTTTAAATGACTCTTATAACAGTTTGCGGAAATCCCAAGAACAAATGTATAAATATGGTATAGCAATATCTTCACGCACTCACACACTCACGCAATAAAATATTTACAGTCCAGACAAACACGCTTATATCCCGAATACTCTACAGGAGGACAAGATATACTAATCCAATGTCGAGAGAGATATTATGTGACAAACAATGGAACGTATAAAGTGTTTGATAAAGATTTAGGATTGGTGCGTGGAGAGCGGTACTTATCTTGCAACCGTAGCGGAGATTGAAGCGTGGAGAGCGGTATCACCCCTGTGAGAGCTGACAAGGTGAGAGCTGGCAGCTTGGAGATTCGGTGTCCGCTTTGTGTGAGCGCGAATTCGGCGTGTGAGGAATGTAGATCCGGCTAGCGTAGGAATCCGGAAGACAGATACCGATAGAGGATGGAGGAACAGCTGATTCCCAGCGGGTAACATAAGGAGAATCAGAGAGAACTGAATAAACTGCAAGGACAAGGTAATCAGTGACGATCAACTTCAATTTACAGGCCCTGATTGAGGAAAGAGTACTTCCTTAAATAGGAAGGAAGTACTTAGGCTGGCAAGATTTAAAGGGATATCACACCATTAGTCAGTATTCTAGCAGTCGGGGAGTTATAGATTTTGTGAATAATATTGAGAAAGGGGCCTCCGAAGTTAAATTTTGTCATGGTGTTAGTTAGATGTGTCCAGTCCACTCTGTCGAAAGCCTTTTCTACATCGAGCGAGAGCAGAAAGGCCTCCGGTCTGTCTGACATCATTCGATTATTAAAATTTTGTCAAAAGTATTACACTATTTGGCCTAATGTCATCAACAATGTTTATCTTTAATACTAATTTCACATATATATAGTTTCAAAGTATAATACACAATGTAACAAATTACATTTACAAGTTCTGATGATTGATCAATGACTCAAGTCTAGAGCAATTTGATTTGTTAGTGATAGTAGAAAATGTATAATTCAATCAGATTGGCTGATTTCATTAATCATGTGATTATTCATTTACCAATAAGAAGTTGTGGAAAACTTTACTAGTTTGTGGGTTGTTTAGGAGTTTGAGTATTGCGACAAATTTGGTGCGAAAAGTGTTGCGTCAAATTTGGTGCGAAGTGGAGAGTGTGACTTGTATTACATGTGTTAAACATGGTGGAAATAGATTTATCCAAAAATGGAAGTTAGCATCAAATGGGAAGTCCTTAATTTTTATGTATGAGAAGATTTTATCAAGTTGAGGGCAGGCTTGGAGGAGCAAAGACAAAACAAACAGCAATTCCATTTAGCAGCATTGATAAATTTAGATTATAAACACAATCTCTAACATATGATGTCTTTACCCAAGCATAGGATGTCCTGACAAACTAATTCAAAAATTGTTTTTTTGACGTTGAAAGAAAAAAAGGCCTTTAAACTCAAATATTTCTTTAATATTGAAAGTAATAAACCTGACAGAAGTTGAAGGCTTAGGTCACATAAAAGGCAAAATATGTCAGAATATAGAAAATCTATTATCACCAACTTTACCATTTTCATTCTCTGGCCCTTAGTTAAGTAGAGAGGAACTTTTGGAGAAACAGATTATATTAAAAACACCAACTCCACAATTAGATCATTGTAAAAGATCATTCCTAGAAGCTCTATTTAATGAGGAAGAAATCACTCTGGCTATCAAAATAGGTAAAAGCCCTGGTCTAGGACTCAAGCACCAAGTATTGTAAAACCTTTCATCACACATTAATTTTATCGTTATAAAAGTAATTACAGCTATGGACAAAACTACAATGCTTAAAATGTATATTTCTACAAGCAGGGTAAAACACTCCTAATAGTTTTAGGCTAATATTTCTTTTGAATGTAGACATAAAAATCTATGTTCAGGTGTGGGCTGGAACCCTTAATTCCATTATGCAAGAAACTACACATAGATAAATGAGGTTTGTCAATATTATAATCTTTTTTTTTTAAATTTTTATTGTACAAAAAAGAAAAAAGACAAATACAAACAACACACACATAACACACAATTCTCCATGCATGGAGATTACAGCATAAAAGAAACAATATATAAGAAGGGACAAAAGCCAAGTAGCAATGACCCTTTCCCGGACAACTAAAAAAAAAAAAAAAAGTAGTAGTAATGAAGAATATTCCCTCTCTCCTCTCACCCCCCCGTATCCCCCCCAATCTAATTTAATGTTGATGATTTGTTCTATATATTGTACGAAGTCGTTTCCCTGAAAGCCCACAAAAACTCTCCACCTTCTACAGAATTTCTCTCCTGAGGGCCCCTCCAATTTTGATTCATATGCTGCTTTAATTGATGAATCTAATAGTGCTTTCCTCACTTCTGGGATAGTGGGTGTCTTACAAGAAATCCAATATTTAAAGAGAAGTGTTCTAATAATTGTTAATGCTATTAGTATAAAGTCAACATCTTTATCCCAAGCGGTGTGGGATCTTAAAAAAAGAATAGAGTCTCGTGTTAGCTGGATCTTTTTTTTTACTATATTAGAGAGAAAATATTCTACCTTCATCCAAAATTGATTTACTTTAGGGCATCCCCAGACTAGATGAATCAAGTCAGGGTCATGAAAGTGGCATTTAGAGCAGATATTAAACACATTTTTGTTCCACTTGGTCACTCTCCGAGGAATTAAATAATCTCTGTGTATCACCCTAAATTGAATTTCCCTATAATAAGACGAGGAAAACAACCTCTGTGCAGTTTTTACACTCTTTAAGAGTATTGTTTCAAGATCAGGAGAGTCAACCAGTGTTAACCACTGGGAAGTCAAATCTGTTAGAACCGATGTTTCTTCCAGGGATACCAAAAATTTATAGATAAAGGATAATAATCCCTTCCTAACCTTTACCAGATCAACCAGCGGGTGTTGTTCCCACAACTGGGGATCCAAATTCACTAGTTTAAGGATATAACCTTTTACTTGAATAAAGTAGAATATATGTTTTTTCTGAACTTCCGGAAAGATCTCTTGAAATCTATCAAATGTGAAAACTTTATTTGACTCAGAATCATAGAAGTCTTTCACTATAAGTGGTCTTCCTGGTGACCATTTTTCAAAAGTGTCCGCCATATTGCCTAAAAGAAAGTGTGTATTGCCAGTTATCGGCAACCATTTTGAGATATTCTGCCTCATTCCAATCGATTTAGTTAACCTTCTCCAGACTATTATTATATCTCTATACAGAGGGTGTTCCATTAATCTCTTTCCTAATTCTTTATTTGAAGCAAATAGGATATAATTTAAGGAGAGCGGGGTACAAACTTGATTCTCGAGAATCTCATCCGAGTATACAAAGGATATTGTTAGCCAATCTATAGGGAATCTTAAGATGGCAGCCTGATTATATCTCTCTAGATCGGGTAAAGCGAGCCCGCCTTTAAAATAGGGTTGATATAACTTGGCTAGTTTCAATCTTGGCTTTCTCCCGCTCCAAAGAAATGCTCTCAGAGCTTGATTAAAGAGACGTAGATCAGTCTTATTTATTAAGAGAGGAAACATCCTCAAAGTATACAGAATCTTAGGGACGATAAACATTTTATAAAGAGCTATCTTACCTGTGAGTGAAACCGGGAGTGAGACCCATGATTTTAATTTTTCTCTGCTATCCCTCAGTATTGATACAAAATTATCTTTATACCAATCTGCTGTATTAGCAGAGATCTTCAACCCCAGATATTCCAGCGAGTTCATTTCTATAAACTGAAAGGGTTGTAGTTCCCCTGAATCGTGCTTCAGCCACAAGATTTTGGACTTCAAGAGGTTTGTTTTTTACCCTGAGGCTCTACCGTATTGTTCAAGCAGGTTAATAATAGCACTAATCTGTTTTCTTGGCTCAGCAACAAATAGCAGAAGGTCATCTGCGAATAGAGCAGTTTTAAATTTTACCTGGTCTATATTTATTCCGATCAAGATATTCCTTAATTTGATAGCCAAAGGTTCTATTATAAGATCAAACAATAACGGAGACATCGGGCATCCCTGACGGGTGCCTCTAGTTAGCATAAATGAGTTAGACATAGAGTTATTAATCAACAAAGAGGCCTTAATATCTGAATATACCTTAACAATAAAATCCCTAAAGAGGCCCCTAAAACCAAATCTCTCTAGGACCTGGATCAAGAAGGGCCACTCCACCCTGTCGAAGGCCTTATCTGCATCCAAGGATAGAAGGAAGGCCTCCGGCAGGGCAGTACAGTCTCCCCCAAACCGGTTGATGACCTGAAGAATTTCCCTTACATTAAATTCAGACGCTCTCCCCATAACGAAGCCTGCCTGGTCCTGATGCACTATCGCTGGTAGCAAAGATTTCAGTCTTTCCGCCAGATGTTTCATCAGTATCTTGTAATCAAGGCCGAGAAGTGAAATGGGCCTATATGAGGTCATATCCGAAGAATCTTTATTGATCTTTGGAATTAAGATTATATTGGCCCTCTTAAAGTTCTCCGAAATTTGTTTATCTGTTCCATAATATGTATTATAAAGATCGGTCAGTACCGGGCCTATCTCTGTTCGCAGGATTTGGTAAAATTCGACCGGTAAACAGTCTGGGCCCGGAGCTTTTCCTCTAGCCATTGAATTGATGGTTCTTTGTATTTCCCTCTCTGTTATTGGTCGATTCAGACCCTCCCTATCCTCTCCTGTAATTTTTGGGAGATTGATATCTTCCAAAAAATTTTTAATGTCTTCTGAGTCCGGACATTGTGAAGTATATAAGTTAGTGTAAAACCTCTGAAATAATTGCAGTATTCGGCCTTGATCTGTATATACTTGATCCTTCTCTCTAATTGCTGCTATTGATTTCCTCCTAGACTGTATTTTAAACAGAGTGGCCATATATTTGCCAACTTTATTTCCATATTTAGAAAATCTAGCACTGCTCTTATATGAGAGTACCTCTGCCTCTCCCAGAAGGAACGTCTCTCTTTCTTTCTTTGCCTGGAAGTATTTATCTGTATTCAATTTACAGGGTCTTTCCCTAAACAAGATATATGCCTCCCTCACTTTATCTGAGAGGTCTAAATCTTTCCTCATGTTCTCTTTCTTTACCTTTGCCACATAATTAGAGATTTCCGCTTTTAGATAGGCTTTGGCAGCTTCCCAGAAAAGCTGGACATCCCCTCTGCAGTGGCTGTTAAACGAGCTATAGTCTTCCCATGCTTTAATTAAAAAGTCTTTAAAGCTGGTGGAATCTCGCAGATAAGCTGGAAAGAAAAAGAATTGAATGAGAACTTCATTTTTCCTGCGATAGATAAAGTAACCGGAGCATGGTCTGATAGACTAAAATCTCCAATGCTACATTTCTCAACTTTAGAGATTAATGCGTCTGAGATCAAAAAAGATCTAACCTTGATAGCGTATTGTGAGTTTTAGAACAACATGTGTATTCAAGACTATTTGGATTCAATAGTCTCCATATATCAACTAATTTTAGTGAGTTATGAAGTAGGTTAAATATTTTCTTCTCGAAGTTCAATTGAGCAGATTTGAATTTAATCTCCCCACTTCGAGCCCCCACTTTCCTTCTATCCAAGTATGAGTTTGGTGTGACATTAAAGTCCACTACCAGTATAATCTTAGCTTTAGGGAATCTGAACATCTTCTTCACTAATAAATTCCAAAATTTCTCATTAGAGACATTAGGACCATGAACATTAACCAACAGGTATTCTTCCCCCTCAATAGAAAACCTAATGATCAAATATCTTCCCTCACTGTCTTGAGAGATATTAAGAATTTTATATTCCAACCTTGTGTGGAAAAGAACCATCACTTCTCTAGACGCTTTCGTATATGATGAAAAGAAAGATTCTCCCAGCCAGCGAGCTTTGATCTTTCTATGCTCTTTATCTGATAGGTGAGTTTCCTGTAGACATACTATATCGAAATCTTTTTTCCCTAGTAGGTTCAAGATTGCTTTCCTATTTATAGGGGAGTGTATCCCCCCTATGTTCCAAGTCAGTATTTTAACCATCTAACTTATAAGAGGGAATCCTTGGGGAGAAGGATATGGGAGGGGAGAGGGAAGGGAGAGGAAGAAGAAGAAAAAGAAGGGAGAAGAGGGAAAAAGAGAGAAAAAGAGAAAGAAAAAAAAAGATATAAGTGAATAAATAAATAAATTGTGTTTTTAACCCCTTGTGAACAAAATCATACCTTATTTTACCCATAACTATAATGTCTTTCTATCTATACAGATACTAATAAAACTTTTTAGGCATATACACAATCCTTTTCTACTTAGAAGAGTAGACATGTTTCTCATGCATCCTAATATTACAGTGATAAACAACAATTCACAAACATCAAACCAGAAATATATAAACCACCTGTGTTCAGCATCATATATTACTTGATACATAGTTATACATTCTTTGTAAGTGTATATAGAAAAAGAGGGCAAAAAAAGTATATTGCCCTTTGTGAGAAAAAAAAATAAAAACATTTCCTTTTCTTTCCCTTTCTTCCCTTAAAAAAATAAGTAAATTGTGTTTTAACCTCTTGTGATCAGAATCATACCTTATTTTACCCATAGCTATAATGTCTTTCTATCTATACAAATACTAATAAAACTCTTGGACATATACACAATCTTTCTCTACTTAGAGGAATAGGCTTGTTTCTCATTCGTCCTAATATTACAGTGATAAGCAACAATTCACAAATATCAAACCAAAAATATATAAACCACCTGTGTTCAACATCATATATTACTTGATACATAGCTTTAGGCCTATACACAATCTTTTCTCTACTTAAAAGAGTAGCCTTGTTCCTTATTTGTCCTAATATTACAGTGATACACATCGTTGTGCGGGAAAAAAAAAAAATTTTGATCTCTTGAGCAAACATAGAGAGATCCAGAAAAAAAAATATATATATATTTTCTGCCCGGGGAAGAAAAAAAAAAAATAGATAGAAAAATCTTTGTTAAATGGCATCTTTAGACACACAAAAACAATTACAAAAACCATATAATGTAAAGAAGACTCTCAATAAGCCATCCCCTTCTTCGATTCATTATCCAAGAATGAAAGGGCTGCTTCTGGGGAGTCAAAAAGGAAAAAGACCAGGCCTGATTTTATCCTGAGTCTGGCTGGATACAGCAGGGAGAAAAACCTTTTTTCTGCCACTAGGCGAGAGCAGATAGGCGAAAATTGTTTCCTTTTCAACGAGACTTCAGAGGAAAAGTCCTGGAAGAGCAAGATCTTTGCTCCTTGATGGTGTAGGTTCTGTTGTTTCCTATAGGCTCTCAAGATCTCGCTTTTTCCTTGGAAGTTCAAGAATTTCGCCATAACTGGTCTTGGTCTCCTATCAGTTGTCGTTGATTGGTCTCTTTCTCTTCCCATTCTGTGCACTCTTTCAATTATGAATATGTTCTGCTCTGTATTTAAGCCCAATAGCTCAGGAATAGTCCGTTCCACAAACTTTTTTAAGTCCTGGGTTTTTATTGATTCTGGGATGCCAATCAGGCGTAGATTGTTCCGCCTGGCTCTGTTCTCCATCTCATCAATTTTGTTAGATAGTGATAGATTTTGTTTCATTACGGCCTCCATCTGAAGTTGTGCTTTAATCTGAGTATCTTCGCAGTTTGAAATCCGTTGTTCCATCTCTTTTATTCTCTCTGCCTGATTTTTTAACTCCTCCAGTATTGTATTTAATCTGGTATGAATCTCTTCCAATTTGGGCCCTATCAGGGCCGAGACCAGTGTTGCAATTTCCCCTGCATAAGAAGTGTCAGGGATCTTTTCTTCCCTAAGTGATTTATTTGGGGAGTTAATTGAATTGGCAGTCTTATTGCCTTTTTTATCTGTTTGTTTCATTTTTGGTGACATCTTCCCCTGGTTGAGATATTTCTCCATATATCTGCTGACTTAATTCAGGCTCTGACCTGCTAGCTCCCAGTTGTAATCAACACTCAGCAGGGTGTCATCTCACAGGTCTTTTTCATAATGAGTGCAGTTTACAACCAAATCACTTTGAAAGAGGAGGGCTTTGAAAAATAATGAAGAGATAAAAGAGAAACTTGTACCAGTCCCTGAGCACTCCAATCTTTATCAAATTCAACTTTTTGAGCAAGAAATTTTTAGGGAAGGTAGGGAGAGGAGGAGGGAGAAAAAAAAGTAAACCAAGAGCCAAGGAAAAAGTAAGCTGAGCTCCTATACTCTCTGGTTCAACACCCCTCTTACATATGAGGGACAAACAGGGAACAAAAACAGCAGCCGTCAGTAAAATACGTTCCTACCTTCCCTTGTTCCTTCCTTTCTCCTCCATTTACTCCGCTCTGTTCACCCGCAATTTTTCAGGGCCTCTCTCCTTACTCCTTTCTTTCTTTCAGGGGGACGAAGGCCTCCTCTAGGAAGGCAACTCTGTGGCTTCCCAAGTACACCCCCTCACACCTTCTGCACCCGGAACACACCTCAGGGTTAGTCGGTAGCCCAATAGATCCTGGGCCCCTAGACCCTTCTTGTGTCGCTGTGGGTAGTAGCTTATCTCAGCCTTGCCCTTGCCGTATCCTGCTGTGGAGGTGCCAGGCCAGGTGTAGCCCACAATTCGAGCCGCCTCCCCTCCTAGCACTCCTGGCAGAGAAACTTCCCAAGGGCGCTTCAAACCCCAAACTCGGCGCTGGACGCGGTTTCCTCTCCACCGCTAGCGTGTCCGTGCTTCTGCTTGGGCTCCCGCTGTGTTGCGCTATGTGCTGTCGTCACAGCGCACCTCCCCAATTTGCACAGAGTTTACATTGAGCCTATGTATGACCGTCAATATTATAATTAATATTTATTTGTAGATCATCACCAGATTCTGCAACCTTGTTAGGAGATAATACAATTTGAACTCCATTTTATGCAGTATGCAAAGCTTCTTATCTTTGGACACAGAGAAGACCTTTGACCATGTAAATTGCCAATTCCTTGAATCCACAGTAGCAATTTGGGCTTTGGCTCAAATTAAGCTTAATGGAGTCATAGTGATTCCCCTTGTCTAATGGAATGAGACAGTAATGTCCACTGAATCCCTTAATGTTCTGGTATACTAAATCAGTCAATAAGACTCAGGATTAATCATGATATAAGTTGAATAGATATAGATGTAAAATCATATAAGGGCTAGATTACGAGTGGAGTGGAATCATTTGCGCCTGAGCGATAAGGGGTATATTGCGAGATTTTGCACTCATCTGGCTTACACTAAAACTCATAATACCAATATCTAATAACAATTATTTGAAAAATATTGCACACAAAAGTTATAAGAGCTCAAAGATATGAGATCTCGAGTGTTAGAAAAAGAGGCAAGCAAAGGGCTTTTTGATACACATGCATACATATACATGTCAAAAGATAGATATGCATATACAGTATATATATAAATATATACTGTATATATATATATGTGTGTGTGTGTGTGTGTGTATGTGTGTGTTTGTGTACATATGTATTTATATATGTATTTACAGACATATATACACATATAAACACATAAATGCATATGCATATATATATATATATATATATATATATATATATATATAGACATAGGATGCATTGGAGCCCTTTGCCATTAAGTAGATGAAAACATGTAAAAGCATATTTATGTAATACTCATTTTTAATAAAGGACATGTAGCGCATCATGTCCGCCGCACATCGATAAATGTCGACAGCATACACTGTCGGCATTTATCATTGCACAAGCAGTTCTTGTGAACTGCTTGTGCAATGCCGCCCCCTGCAGATTTGCGGCCAATCGGCCACTAGCAGGGGGTGTCAATCAGCCTGATCGTATAGGATCGGACAGATTGAAGACCGCAGCCTCAGAGGCAGCGGACAAGTTATAGAGCAGCGGTCTTTAGACCGCTGCTTCATAACTACTGTCGCCAGAGAGCCTGAAGGCTCGTGCAGAAAGAGGGGCATCAAGCTCCATTCGGAGCTTGATAATTCGGCCCCCCATAGGCTTCATCCATGCTAAATACATTGAGCGTATGATCACCATTGATTGTCATTTACTCTTAAGGCATTAAAACATTTGGTAAAAATGATTTCCATGACATCCAGAATCCTAGATCAATATTTAGACATTTACCCTACTTACTTAAATTTCCAGTTCCCACTCCAAATGTTTGCAATGTGTATCTGGCCACCTTGTTATTTAATCAACTATTTGATTTAGGTTTATTTGAAATCCACTAAAATTTGAAACATAACTTAATGGTGGGATAAGTGACATCAATTTCTTATGGTAAAGGATTTGTGACTTATGGGAGAGGGTAAAACATGTTTTTCCTATAATGGTGTTCTGGTTACATAGTCCTATGGTTTCCTATCTCTGTTTCAGACTTTACAGGTTACCTGTTGTACTTTTACTATAGTATTGATATCTTACCAAGTGATTGTATGGCATTTGTATGTATTTCTTCTTCTGTTCTATGACATTTAAAAGGTCTTCATTTGAAATAACTTTCCAATTTACATCTGTTCTCCCCTATCTCTGGCGTATTCTCTAATATTTTACCTCTGCAGATATTTTATGTCACAAATTGAAATGTGGTTAAATTGATTAAAAATACAGTCCCGCAATGGATACAGATGGAGTTGCCTGGATGAAGATGCTTCTTCGCTGGAATGAAGATCTTTCGCCGGACTTCAACAACTGTGAGTACTGATTTTGGGGTTAGTGTTAGGTATTTTTTTTGTTTTTTTTGGGGTGGTTTTTTTTTTAGATTCAGGCTTTTTTTATTTTAATGGCCGAAAAAGAGCTGAATGCCCCTTTGAGGGCAGTAAAAGAGCTGAATGCCCTTTTAAGGGCAATACCCATACAAATGCCCTTTTCAGGGCAATGGGTAAATTAGGTTTTTTTCAGTTAGGTTTTTTTTTGTGGGTTTGGGGGGGTGGGGTTTGTAATGTTTGTGGGGGTTTGTTTTTATTTGTTTGCAAAAGAGCTGTTAACTTTAGGGCAATGCCCTACCAAAGGGGATGGTAAATGGAGCTGCTGAGGAGTCCTAAGGATGCTAGATAAGAACTATCCTGTGCCTCATTCCCCTAAATTCCTTAGCCAACTTTTTTGTGAATCATGTTAAACACATAGGTAAAGCTCATCAGGTGTAAGGCTGTGACCCATAACTATGTAGTACCTGTACGCAGAGTACTATTGGATAGCTCCTTGGCTGTGTAGTGAGTGCATGAGTCACTTACCTGGGCTGAAGCACCCCTCCACTGAAATTTTTGTAACTTTCTCCCTCACAGGTTGCTGATCCAGTAGAGGGCCCATCCAGTGCAAGTAACTGTACTGCAGAGGATACTGCGGATATACCTGTATCCCCTCAGGTGGAGGATAGAGAGCTGTCCCTGCCATGCCTGAGGGCAGTTATGGATGTTACATTACCCATTAGGGATCTGGAAAGCACATAACAGAGGTAATCGTCATCCCTATTTCACTCAGTCTTCTGAAATCTTCTAGGAGTGAAGTTGGCCAGGGGTACTGGGTCTCAACTTGGTCTAAACCAACAAATCATATGAAAAAAATAATAAACTCTTGATAGTAGAGCACCTCTGCAATCTAAAACCGCTCTCCTCAGAGGCCAATAACAAACTGAAAAGGGACAGGAGGTGGGAGGGGCTAAAGCTATGTGAGGGATATTGACCTCCTCCTGATAGGCTGGAATGTATCCCACATGTTATTAAGCTATGGACTCTCATCAGCTAAGAAGGAAGAGGCCCTTTAAGGGCCCTTGGTAGTTTATTATAGATTAGGGTTTTTTATTTTAGTTTTTTTTTTTGTTTTATTAAATGGGTTATTAGAATAGGAATAATTTTTATTATTTTGGATAATTTAGTTTGTTATTTTTTGTAATGGTAGTTTTTTTTGTTCGTAATTTTAGTGTTTATTATTTTTTGTAATTGTAGTAATTGTCGGCTAGATTACAAGTCTTGCGTTAGGCTTAAAAAGCAGCATTGGCCGGTCCCAATGCTGCTTTTTAATGCCCGCTGGTATTAAGAGTCTTGAAATGAAAGGCTCACCACCAGACTCGGAAATACCGCAAATCCACTTACATCAATTGCGTATCCTATATTTTCAAAGGGACAATGCGCTGGTATTATGTTACGAATCTGCCAAAAAGTGAGCGGTAGACCCTCTTCTGTCAAGACTGGTACCGCATTTAAAAGTCAGTAGTTAAGAGATTTACACTACAACGCCTTAGCTTAAAACTCTTAACTAAAGTGCTAAAAAGTACACTTACACCCATAAACAACCTATTAACCACTAAACCGAGGCCCCCCCCACATCGCAAACACTAAAATAATTTTTTTAACCCCTAATCTGCTGAACTAGACATCGCCGCCACTATAAAAAATATATTAACCCCTAAACCGCCCCACTCCCACATTGCAAACATTAGTTAAATATTATTAACCCCTAACCTGCCGTCCCTAACAGCGCCGCCACCTACCTACATTTATTAACCCTAATCTTCTGCCCCCAACGTCGCCGCCACTATAATAAAGTTATTAACCACTACACCTAAGCCTAAACCTAACCCCCCTAACTTAAATATAATTAAAAATAAATCTAAATAAAATTACTACAATTAACTAAATTATTCCTATTTAAAACTAAATACTTACCTATAAAATACATTGTAGCTATCTTAGGGTTTATTTTTATTTTACAGGCAACTTTGTAATAACTATTTAATAACTATTCTACCTAGTTAAAATAAATACAAACTTGACTGTAAAATAAAAATAAACCCTAAGCTAGCTACAATGTAACTATTAGTTATATTGTAGCTAGCTTAGGGTTTATTTTATAGGTAAGTATTTAGTTTTAAATAGGAATAATTTACGGCTAGATTTAGAGTTCTGCGGCCAAAGGGGTGCGTTAGCTACGCGTGTATTTTTCCCCTGCACCTTTTAAATACCGCTGGTATTTAGAGTTCACAGAAGGGCTGCGTTAAGCTTCAAAAAGGGAGAATAGAGCATAATTTACCACCACTGCAACTCTAAATACCAGCGGTGCTTACGGACGCGGCCAGCTTCAAAAACGTGCTCGTGCACGATTCCCCCATAGGAAACAATGGGGCAGTTTGAGCTGAAAAAAAACCTAACACCTGCAAAAATGCAGCGTTCATCTCCTAACGCAGCCCCATTGTTTCCTATGGGGAAACACTTCCTAAGTCTGCACCTAACACCCTAACATGTACCCCGAGTCTAAACACCCCTAACCTTACACTTATTAACCCCTAATCTGCCGCCCCCGCTATCGCTGACCCCTGCATATTAATTTTAACACCTAATCTGCCGCTCCGTACACCGCCGCAACCTACATTATAGCTATGTACCCCTAATCTGCTGCCCCTAACATCGCCGACACCTACATAATATTTATTACCCCTTAATCTGTCCCCCCCAACGTCGCCGCCACCTACCTACAATTATTAACCACTAATCTGCCGACCGGACCTCACCGCTACTATAATAAAGTTATTAAACCCTAATCCGCCTAACTCCCGCCTCAAAAACCCTATAATAAATAGTATTAACCCCTAATCTGCCCTCCCTAACATTGCCGACACCTAACTTCAAGTATTAAACCCTAATCTGCCGACCGGACCTCGCCGCTACTCTAATAAATGTATTAACCCCTAAAGCTAAGTCTAACCCTAACACTAACACCCCCCTAAGTTAAATATAATTTTATTCTAACTAAATAAATTAAATCTTATTAAATAAATTATTCCTATCTAAAGCTAAATACTTACCTGTAAAATAAATCCTAATATAGCTATAATATAAATAATAATTACATTGTAGCTTTAGGATTAATATTTATTTTACAGGCAACTTTGTATTTATTTTAACCAGGTACAATATCTTTTAAATAGTTAATAACTATTTAATAGTTACCTAGTTAAAATAAATACAAAATTACCTGTAAGATAAATACTAACCTAAGTTACAATTAAACCTAACGCTACACTATCATTAAATAAATTAAATACAATTATCTACAAATAAATACAAATAAATACACTAACTAAAGTACAAAAAATAAAAAAAGAACTAAGTTACAAAAAATAAAAAAATAATTTACAAACATTATAAAAAGATTACAACAATTTTAAGTTAATTACACCTACTCTAAGCCCCCTAATAAAATAACAAAGCCCCCCAAAATAAAAAAAATGCCCTACCCTATTCTACATTTAAAAGATACCAGCTCTATTACCTTACCAGCCCTTAAAAGGGCCTTTTGCGGGGCATGCCCCAAAGAATTCTGCTCTTTTGCCTGTAAAATAAAAATACAACCCCCCCAACATTAAAACCCACCACCCACATACCCCTACTCTAACCCACCCAAACCCCCCTTAAAAAAAACTAAAACTACCCCCCTGAAGATCTTCCTACCTTGAGTCGTCTTCACTCAGCTGAGCCAAATTCTTCATCCAAGCGGGGGCTGAAGAGGTTATTTAAAAATAAGCAAAATTATACATTAAAAAAAAAAAAAAAACTTTATGGACTTTATAAATAGCTCATCTACAAAACATTTATGCAAAGAAAAAATGAGTGTATAATGGCCCTTTAAATATAATTTAAATAAATGTAAATTAAATTACTACAATTAACTAACGCCTAGATTTAGAGTTCTGCGTTAGCCGTCAAAACCAGCGTTAGGGGGTCCTAACGCTGGTTTTTATCGCCCGCTGGTATTTAGAGTCAGTCAGGAAAGGGTCTAACGCTCACTTTCCAGCCGTGACTTTTCCATACCACAGATCCCCCTACGCCAATTGCGTAGCCTATCTTTTCAATGGGATCTTCCTAACGCCGGTATTTAGAGTCTTGGCTGAAGTGAGCGTTAGAAATCTAACGACAAGACTCCAGCCGCAGAGAAAAGCCAGGAGTTAAGAGCTTTCTGGGCTAACGCCGGTTCATAAAGCTCTTAACTACTGTGCTCTAAAGTACACTAACACCCATAAACTACCTATGTACCCCTAAACCGAGGCCCCCCCACATCGCCGCCACTCTAATAAATGTTTTTAACCCCTAATCTGCCGACCGCACACCGCCGCCACCTACCTGATTTTCAGACTCCTAACCAAGCCCCAAAATTTTATTTGAATACCGTCAGCTACCTTCTCCAGCTTGCTCCTGTTTGTGTAAAGGGTCTTTTCATATGCAAAAGAAGGGGGAGGGGGGGAATGTCTTATTTCCCACTTGCAGTGGGCTTTCCAACTGCCTTTTCAACAGAGCTAAACTGAAAGCTTCTAAATACGTTTTTAAACCATTTTATACTGGATTTTTATATCAGTATCTGTGCATCTTATTCTTTATAGTAGTGTCTATTACATGCAGTTATATGAAAATGAGTGTATACTGTCCCTTTAAGTTATGGAGGTTAGGGTTAGGGTTAGACTTAGGTTTAGGGGTTAATAACTTTATTATAGTGGTGGCGACGTTGTGGGCAGCAGATTAGGGGTTAATAAATGTAGTTAGGTTGCGGCGACATTGGGGGCGGCAGATTAGGGGTTAATAAATATAATTTAGGGTTCGGCGATGTTGGGGGCAGCAGATTAGGGGTTCATAAGTATAATGTAGGTGGCTGCGTTGTCCGGAGCGGCAGATTAGGGGTGAATAATATAATGCAGGTGTCGGCGATGTCGGGGGCGTCAGATTAGGGGTTAATAAGTGTAAGATTAAGGGTGTTTAGACTCGGGGTTCATGTTAGGGTGTTAGGTGTAGACATAAATGTATTTTCCCCATAGGAATCAATGGGGCTGCGTTAGGAGCTAAACGCTGCTTTTTTGCAGGTGTTAGTTTTTTTTTCAGCCGGCTCTCCCCCATCGATTCCTATGGGGAAATCGTGCACGAGCACGTTTTACCAGCTCACCGCTAACGTAAGCAGCGCTGGTATTGAGGTGAGATGTGGAGCAAAATTTTGCTCTTCGCTCACTTTTTTGCGGCTAACGCCGGGTTTGTAAAAACCCGTAATACCAGCGCTGTCTGTAAGTGAGCGGTGAGCATAAACTGCTCGTTAGCACTGCACCCCTGTTAACACAAAACTCGTAATCTAGGTGTGTATTTTTTAGTAATGTTAGGTTTGTGTTTTTTGTAATAATGTTAGGTTTTTTATTTTTAGTAATGTTAGGTTTTATTAGTTTAATCTTAGGTTTTATTTTTATTTCACAGGTAAGTTTGTATTTATTTTTAGTAGGTAGTTAGTAACTAGTTATATTGTAGCTAGCTTAGGTTTTATTTTAATTTCACAGGTAAGTTTGTGTTTATTTTTAAATAGGTAGTTAGTTAATAATTGTAACTTTAATTTAGGTCTATTTTAATTATGTTAAAGTTAGGCGGTGTTAGGTTTAGGGGTTAATGGTTTAATTTAGGCTGTTGTGATGTGGGGGCTGGCGGTTTAGGGGTAATTGGTTTAGCTAGTGTTGGCGATGTTTGGGAATGGCGGTTTAGGGGTTAATAGGTTTATTTAGTGTTTCAGTTAGTGTCGGCTATGTCGGGGAACTGCGGTTTAGGGGGTAATAGTTTTAGTTAGTGTTGGCGATGTTTGGGAACTGTGGTTTAGGGGTTAATAGGTTTAGTTAGTGTCGACGATGTTGGGGAACCGTGGTTTAGGGGTTAATATGTTTAGTTAGTGTTGACGATGTCGGGGAACTGCGGTTTAGGGGTTAATAGGTTTAGTTAGTGTCGGCGATGTCAGGAAACAGCAGTTTAGGGGTTAATAGCTTTATCTAGTGATTTAGTTGGTATCGGCGATGTCGGGGAATGGCGGTCTAGAGGTTAATAGCTTTATTTATTGATTTAGTTAGTGTCGACAATGTCGGGGAGCTGCAGATTAGATTAGAACAATGAAAAATTCTGAATATGAATAATGGATCCGAAAATTCGGAAACTATTTAATTCATTTTTGGAATTTTTCGGGATTTTAGTTATGATGCTGATTCGGAAATTTGGATGCATTCAAATCTCCAAATCGGCCAAAATTTGTCCGAAAATGAAATTCGGACGAAACGAAACCTTTAAGGTCAATTGCCTCATTAAAGATATCAAAATTTTTTATTATTCCTTTATAAGGGCTAGATTACAAGTGGAGCGCTAAATTATCGCGCACCTGCAAACAGGCAAATTTTTCCGTTTACGGGCGTGCGATTATTAATCAGCCTTTACAAGTGGCTGGTTATTGCTACCGCAAGCTTGCAGTAACAATTAGTGCTTATAGAATTAACCAGAGATCAAATCTCTAGTTAATTTTATAAATGTGCCTCAAATGGCCCCAAAATACAGTGCAGCATATTTTATTAAAAAGAAAGATAACAGCATCTTTATTTTCTAATAAAATGATTGCACTAGGCAGTATTTTGGGAGTGGGGTGTTAGAAAAAAACGGCACTGAAGAGTGCCTTTACATTCCGGTATATGGGAACTGTGTGTTCCCTGTAAATATATATGCTTATATTTATATATACACATAAATATATGTGGAGGTGGAGGGATGGCCCTACATTTCAGCAAATGAGCACAGGAGGGGAGAGGGAGAGAAGGGCCCTACACTAATGTTCTTGAATGTAGGGGGAAAGTGGGTCCTCACACTACAATAATGATAAAGTTATAGAATATTACTGGCAGCTATTTGGGAAAGATCAGGGATGTGGGAGGGTGAGGAGGGATCCCTACACTGATGAAAATAATAAAAAGTAACAATAATGTATAAATAAAAAAAGCCTGGCTGCCAGTACCTAATATGGTAGGTGTCAATAGGATGGGGAGGGCTGTTCGGGAGGGATCAGGGAGGTAAAAGGTTTTAAGTGGGAGGATAATCCCTGCACTACAAAGTATTTTAACCTTAAAAACAAACTGATTAACACTTTCACTGCTAAGAATTTCAGGGTTGTGGTGCTTTTATGATTCAGATAGGGCATGCACTTTTAAACAACTTTCCAATTTACTTTTATCATCAAGTTTGATTTGTTCTCTTGGTATTTTTTGTTGAAAGCTAAAGCTAGCTAGACTCATATGCTAATTTCTAAGCCCTTGAAAGCCACCTTTTATCTCAGTGCATTTTGACAGTTTTTCACAGCTAGACAGCGCACGTTCATTTGTTCATTTGTGCCATATAGATAACATTGTGCTCACTCCCCTGGAGTTATTTATGAGTCAGCACTGATTGCCCTCTTGTCTCAGTTCTTTTGACAGATTTGCATATTTACATATTTATAGAAACATATTTTTTCAAGTAGACTGTCCCTTTATTATTTTTAGAAACTTTTTTTACTTTTTTTTAATTTTTAATTTTACAGTCATATCTTAATTCTGTGAATAAATAGCTAGTTGAAACTGTCATCCACTGAAAGCTCTTTTTTGTGCCAATATATATATATATATATATATATATATATATATATATATATATATATATATATATATATATATTTGTAGGTATTAAAAAGGCTGTATTTCTGTTTAAATGGAATGATAGCAAAAATTCTAAACATTCTTTGGTACTTTGGGCAAGTTTTTTTCTGAAATTCCTGGTAGCGAAGAGGTTAAGATTAATGTATTACAACACATACAGAACTAACCACAATTTACAAAGAGGCTTGTAGCTTGTGTTATGTTTGAACAGTTTATAGGTAGAACATTAGATAATCCTAACGACTGAGTTAAAAAAGTTTTTTAATTAGAAAAAGAGAAATGCAGAGTTTTAACTTCTCACTCAAACATAAAAACACAGGACAAATTGCCTCAATGCCAATTTCAAACAAAAATTCTCTATTTCCTCCCAAAAAAACATTTCACGCTATTGTTAAAGAGTGCAGCATTTAGGTCTATTAAATGAAGAGTACTTGGTGAGGTGGAGGAACTCCACAGGTGGTACAAACATTTTTCTAGTTGCTTTTAAGTTTTAAATTCCCTTCAATAGATAACTGAAAGCTGCAGATTTCTTGAATTTGAAATAAGAACTTAAGTTATGAAATTGTGTATATATAAGATAGATAGAGATATATAAAATCCATGGGGGTAAAACAAATTCAATCTATAGAGACACTTTTTCCCTTTTCTCTGATTGAATTTGGTTATTCTTCTTCCAAAAATAATTTGTATCGAGGTAAAACAATCTAAATCACTAGAGACATTTTTCTGCTGATTGAATTTGGTTCTTTTACTTCCACTTCAAACTATCAATGTAACTGTGTTCTATTGGTGTTCCTTAGGCAAGTCACAATATCCATTGTTCTGCGCTTCTCCTTTTATTCATCATTGTGTGGCACTGGAGTGATAGGAATGTGGAATTAAACATCCTATTGTGAAGGTAAGATGTCCAGTTTTATTCTATCACTTGCCACAGTTAGAAAGGGAACAATCCGTTTTCCCTGATAGAAGGGAACAGTCAGTAAGAGGTTTGAGATGAGTGTAAGGATACAATTTGCCTTAAGAGTGCCTGAGGATCAAGACAACCTGACTTTGCACAGAATGAGTCTGTCAGCTGGCATCTTGCAGTAATTGCTTCCCATGGCAGGACCTTACCAGCCAAGAGGGGACTGCACTCGTCAACCTAAAAATCAATTTCAACAGCAGTTGAATGATAATTGTTTTTTAAGGTTTAGGGAACTTGTTGCCAAGTGTAAAAACGAAATAACTTGTAATTGCATGATTGGCCCTCATTAACCAAGTATGTGGTCATTTACAAGAAGATTATAGTAAAAAAGAAATTAATTATTAGAATTTGGAATACATTCTTTTTTGAATATTTTATCTTTTAGATAATGTTTCCTTTTCTTTACAAAATGAGTGAATATTTCTTGTCACTGCAACTAATCAACTAAAAAACATCTCTGTATAATTACACACAAAATGACACAAATGGCAATTTAAATACACCTATGTTTTCTAAATTACTATATAGACAACATGTTTGTTCATGCATTAAGACCCACAATTAGTCTTAAATTCTAAGTCAGAATACTGTGATAAAATTATATCTTGAAATAAAAAAAATACTTCTACACAATTACAATCATTAGAAAGAACATATACAAATCCCCAAATACAGAATTCTAAAATACAGAATTATACCGAAATCCAGACGTTCTCATTAATATTTTTTTAATTAGTAAAAATTACCATTTTTTCCAACCATTGTCACAATCTTCTCTGTCTACATCTTTGGTTTAGTTTTTGTGTATTCAAAATTGTTAAGAATGATATAAATCTACCTTTAGGTTGCATGTATAAGCTGTGTTATAACAAGTAAATATTGCATAAATAACCTACGATATTGTTCATTACAATTGGTTCTATTTTACACATGCAAATATATAAGAATTCTTAAATCCAAACTATTCCGAAAACCAAACCTTTCTGGTCCCAGGCAGTGTGAATAAGGGTTTGGTACCTGTAATACAAAATAAAAAATTGAAATTGAGGGCAAATTGTGCACATAGCATACATTAAAGCTTGCGGTAGCAATTAGCACTTATAAAATTAACCAGAGATAAGTTAATTTGATAAATGTCCACCAAATGCCCTCAAATACAGTGGTGTGTATTTTATTAAAAAATAAAAATTGTAGCATTTTTCTATTTGAATAAAATAACTGCACTAGGTAGTTGGCAGGAGTGGAGTATTAGAAAAAATCCAGCACTGAAAAATGACTTTACATTGTGGTTTATGGGAACTGTGTGTTCTCAGTAAATATATATATATATATATATATATATATATATATATATATATATATATATATATATATATATATATATATATATATATATATATAAAACGAAAGAGACAAGCACTCCAGACTCCAGTCCAACTGCCCGGGGTGCAACAGAAAAGTACATATCAAATAACAGAGAGTGCACTCACCGGGACTTTATCACAAAATGTATTTTCCACTTTGATATATATATACAGGTAGCCCTCAGTTTACGCCGGGGTAAGGTTCCAGAAGGAATGGTTGTAAATTGAAACCGTTGTAAATTGAAACCCAGTTTATAATGTAAGTCAATGGGAAGTGAGGGAGTTAGGTTCCAGGCCCATCTCAAAATTGGCATAAGTAACACCTAATACAATATTTTTAAAGCTTTGAAATGAAGACTTTAAATGCTAAACAGCATTATAAACCTAATAAAATAATCAGACAACACAGAATATATAATTAAACTAAGATAAATTAACAAAAACATTTGCTAAACAGCATTATAAATCTAATACAATAATCACACAACACAGACTTTACTTGCATTTTTCTGCAAACAGTTCTTTCTATGCATTCCAATCTGGATTGATTTATAGACAGGAAGATCTTGTTCATTTGCAAGCTGCTCGATAGATCAGGTCTGGTTAAACTGATTAATTTCAGCTTGCTTGGCTTGCATATCTTTGCTGCAACACAAGCGGACAGCTCCACCTACTGGCTATTTTAATCAATGCACTGCTTCTCAATGCTTTTCAAAAGCAGTCACATGACTGAAAAAAAAGGTTGCTATTCTGAAACGGTGCAAATTGAACCGTTGTAAACCGAGGGCCACCTGTATATAAATATACAGTATATAGATGCTTATATACATATATATTTAGTTAATATGTGTATTATGTGGAAGCTTGCATTGCCGGTAATAATTAGTATAGCGCAAATATCGCTTTAAAAAAAAAATATTTAGCGAACCACTTGTAACCTGCCCCTTATTGTTTTAATTAATATCTACATGTGCATTAAAAGAGTATCATTAAAGACACTAATTTTATTGTAAAATGGAACAAAATGCATATTTAGGCCTAGATTAGGCAGGATTGAACATGCAGTCATAGTTTTTTGAGGGGCAATACATTTTAAGAAATAGTTTGTATGATGTCTTATTAAATGACTTGGGTTGCTAAGCAACATATTGTGAAGAAAGTAACCAATTCATTTTAAACACACAAAATTACTGAAATCTGTTAGGAAAATCTGCTCATTGAGAGTCCATTTGAAGCATTTGAATTGCTTGGGTTAAAGAGTCAACCAGTGTGCAATAAGGGGTAATCATATTGGTTGCCAGAATAAATATTCTTAAAGGGACATAAAACCCCAACATTTTTCATTCATGATTCAGATAGCGAATACAATTTTAACCAACTTTCCAATTTACTTCTATCATTTAATTTGCTTCCTTCTCTTGTTATCCTTTGCTGAAAGGTTTATCTAGGAAAGCTCAGTAGCAACAGAGAACCTAGGTTCTAGCTGTTGATTGGTGGCTGCATATATATATATATATATATATATATATATATATATAGACAAAAAAGGGTGTATGTGCACTCTCACCAACGTTCCACAGCTCTCAGGGTGCTATGCAGTAATTGTAGAAATGTAGAAAAGAAAAAGAATGATTTTAATACAGTTTGTGACGTTTCGGGACAGCAACAGTCAGAGGAAGGGACTGTTGCTGTCCCGAAACGTCACAAACTGTATTAAAATCATTTTGCCACATTTTGAGGAAAACTCAGTGAGTGTTTTTTTTCTACATATATATATATATATATATATATATATATATATATATCGATTGTGATTGGCTCATAAATGTGTTCAGTTAGGAACCATTAGTGCATTGCTGCTCCTTCAACAAATGATACCAAGAAAATGAAACAAATTAGATAATAGAAGTAAATTAGAAAGTTGGTTAAAATGTTATTCTCTATCTGAATCACAAAAGAAAATGTTGGGGTTTCATGTCTCTTTACGTGCTTATAAATGATAATTTAAATGAGCGCCAGATAGCTTCTGTCATCAATATTGTTGGCAAGTCCCACCTGCATCAGCTTACACAGCTTTGTATTTGGATTATGTTAGTGCATGACTACATTGTGTCCACTCCTCTTGAAGAGGCAGGATTAGACTTGGGGTAGCCTTGCACATTATGCTGTACTATAAAGCCACGCTGTGTTTGCCAAAATTAGGTAAGAGTCTATAGACTTAGCTATTGAAGGAGACAACATGTGCCAGGAAAGACACCTCTATAGTTAATAGGCATATGATTCTCAAGTCTGACAAATTGGATGGTGAGCTAGTTGTCTTTGCTACAAAGTGCTACAAAGTGTTTTAAAGGGACAGTCTACACAAAAATTGTTATTGCTTAAAATGATAGATAATGCCTTACTACCCATTCCCCAGCTTTGCACAACAGTAGACTGCTAGTTCATGTGGGCCATATAGATAACATTGTGTTCACGCCCGTGGAGTTATTTAAGAGTTAGCACAGCACAATACTAAATGCACATAAATAGATAATAAATACAAAGTCATGTGATCAGGGGCTGTCATAAGATGCTTAGATACAAGGTAATCACAGAGGTAAAAAGTATATTAAGATAACTCTATCTTTTAAAACAATAACAATTCTAGTGTGTTTTTTTTTGCCAAAGCTTGAAAAAAGTGACTTATAACTTGGCTGCCACCTGCAATTAATTAAACTATTATTCTTTGAAATGCACGTTTAAATTAATTATTTGTCATTATGTAAAGCAGTAGAGTTGCTTTGAGCCCACATGAATTTTATAATATTTTATATTTTTTCTTTAGTCAATCAGGGTAACACTATTCTTAGTAGTAAAATTATCAGCTACCTCCAAATCCTATTTTTTGTACACAGAGAAAGTTCATATTTTCAAAACCAGCACATGCACTGGACAATGGGTACAATTTTTAGAATTGCTAGCAATGCAAAGATTATACATTTGCTTTTACATCAAAAACTTCACAATTTCTGAAATTAAATAATCTTCAAAATGAAGTGAAATTTAGGGGTATTCTTTTTTTAATCTGTATTTTCTGTTGCCTACAGAATTCTCTACACAGTTAAGACAGAAACATATTGATAATTTAATGTATGCACCATTCTATTACCTTAAGATCAATTTAATTAGTTAAAATGAAGCTTATTCACATTCTTTTCACATATGGTGAATGGAAGCAACAACTTAGTAAGTGCACCAACTGAGTTTTTGGCATAAATGCAAAATTGCATAAGGTTATGTAATAGTAACAGTAGCCTTATTCTGAAACAAATCTACACTAGTGAATACCTCAGCCTCTGACTTACTGATCTAAACAAATGTAAAATAAATAAATAAAGTTACAACATCAAGTAAGTGACCATCATCTTGTTGGGCTTATGTTGTGTATAATAGTATTTTTAAGATGTAAATTAATATGTGCCATGATTATTACAACAATTTCAGATATAAATTAGATTTAGGGTATGTTAAAGGGACATTATAGTAACACAAATTACATGCTCTAATTTTTAGAGACCCTGCAACTCTATATGTTTAAGTACCACAAAGGGTGTTAAACAGATAGTTAAAGTACCTATTAGCAGCGGTAGTCACATGACCTCACTGCGTGATTGCTGCTGTTGATTGGCTTTGTGTAGAATATCTGATTGTTTTGTTATAGAAAAGCAGTCTTGCTGGATAGAATGAGAGATCTCTCGGAAACCTTGCAGACAGAACGAGGGTTTGATCGTAGGATTTCAGGTTTTCCAAGACTGTGAATGGAATTTTTCACCTACACTTCTGCCAAGCATGTGGAATTCATTAAGACTCTAATGACCTTGTGAGCAATATCGTCTCACAGTCATATCTCACTTTTTCAAAGCTGAAAAAGTTATTTTGAGCGGTCTTATAGAGTTTTTTGGTCCTGCTTTAATTCATTTATTTTGTCAGGCTTTGAAAGAGTATTTGTAATGCCCATATACTTGACAGTAAAACTTGTTCTATGCAGCGAGTAGTAAACAATTATGGTAAAGACAAGACTCTATTGATTTTAATGGAGCTGAAGTTGTAGGGCGCGATCCGATATAGATTGTAGTTTGCGGCGCAAGCGAGGGAACTCCCGCCGCCCGCAGTTTCAGCTCGCAACTCGAGCTATCCTACATACGGTGCCGTCAGAGGCTAAAGTGCCGTAAGTCTGACAAACCAGCGATGTCCAGAAATCTGCGTAAGTACAAATTTCTGGAGTCGCCAGTGATTTACGGCACTTTATAAACTGCCGGCGCCTACAAAACCTGTCTAAAATTATTAAATCTCCCGTACTGTCTAACATGCCTCCCTAGCACAGCCCGACATGTCTAACCCTCTATCCGCTATCCCCCCTCACTATCCTAACAATAAAAAATGTTTAACCCCTAAACCTCCGCTCCCGGACCCCGCCGCCAGCTATATTAAATCTATAATCCCCTAAAGTGAGCCCCTACCCCGCCGCCATCTATCTTACCTACCCACTAAAGTGAGCCCCTACCACGCCGCCATCTCTCTTACCTACCCACTAAAGTAAGCCCCTACCCCACCGCCATCTATCTTACCTACCCCCTAAAGTGAGCCCCCTACTTCGCCGCCATCTATCTTACCTACCCACTAAAGTAAGCCCCTACCCCGCCGCCATCTATCTTACCTACCCACTAAAGTAAGCCCCTACCCCGCCACCATCTATCTTACCTACCCCCTAAAGTGAGCCCCTTACACCGTCGCCATCTATATTAACCCCTAATTTAATCCCCCTACACCGCCGCCAGCTATATTAACTATATTAACCCTAATTATATTAGGGTTAATATAGTTAATATAGTTATTATATTATATATATTAACTATATTAACCCTAATTATATTAGGGTTAATATAGTTAATATCATTATTATATTATATATATATATATATATATATATATATATATTAAGTATAATAAACCTATCTAACTCTAACATCCCTAACTAAATTCTTATTAAAATAGATCTAATTAATATTGATATTATTAATTAAATTATTCCTATTTAAATCTAAATACTTACCTATAAAATAAACCCTAAGATAGCTACAATGTAATTAATAATTATATTGTATCTATTTTAGGGTTTATATTTATTTTACAGGTAACTTGGCATTTATTTTAACTAGGTAGAATAGCTATTAAATAGTTAATAACTATTTAATAGCTACCTAATTAAAATACACCTACACTATCAATAAATTAAATAAACTACAAATATCTAAACTAAAATACAATTAAATAAACTAAACTAAATTACAAAAAAAAAAACACTAAATTACAAAAAATAAAAAAAATATTAGATTTTTCTACCTTAATTCCGATTGGCTGATAGAATTCTATCAGCCAATCGGAATTCGACGGACACCATCTTGGATGACGTCATTTAAAGGTACCTCATTCCACGTTCAGTCGTCGTGCCGGATGGATGCTCCGAGGCGGAGGAGGGAAGAAAGAAGATTGAAGATGCTGCTTTGCTTGAAGACATCGCCGGATGGAAGAAGACTTCACTGCCGCTTGATTGAAGACATCACCCGGATGGAAGAAGACTTCACTGCCGCTTGATTGAAGACATCGCCCGGATGGAAGAAGACTTCACTGCCGCTTGATTGGACATCGCCCGGATCGGATGAAGAGTTCGGCCCGGCTGGGTGAAGACAAGGTAGGGAGATCTTCAGGGGGGTAGTGTTAGGTTTTTTTAAGGGGGGTTTGGGTGGGTTTAGAATAGGGGTATGTGGGTGGTGGGTTGTAGTGTGGGGGGGTATTGTATATTTATTTCAATGCAAAAGAGCAGAATTCTTTGGGGCATGCCCCGCAAAAGGCCCTTTTAAGGGCTGGTAAGGTAAAAGAGCTTTGAACTTTTTAAATTTAGAATAGGGTAGGGAATTTTTTTTTTATTTTGGGGGGCTTTATTATTTTATTAGGGGTCTTAGAATAGGTCTAATTAGCTTAAAAATCTTGTAATATTTTTTTATTTTTTGTAATTTAGTGTTTGTTTTTTGTAATTTAGTTTAGTTTATTTAATTGTATTTTAGTTTAGATATTTGTAGTTTATTTAATTTATTGATAGTGTAGGTGTATTTGTAACTTAGGTTAGGATTTTTTTTACAGGTAAATTGGTAATTATTTTAACTAGGTAGCTATTAAATAGTTAACTATTTAATAGCTATTCTACCTAGTTAAAATAAATGCCAAGTTACCTGTAAAATAAATATAAACCCTAAAATAGATACAATATAATTATTAATTACATTGTAGCTATCATAGGGTTTATTTTATAGGTAAGTATTTAGATTTAAATAGGAATAATTTAATTAATAATATTAATATTAATTAGATCTATTTTAATAAGAATTTAGTTAGGGATGTTAGAGTTAGATATAATATAATATAATAACTATATTAACTATATTAACCCTAATATAATTAGAGTTAATATAGTTATTATAGCTGGCGGCGGTGTAGGGGGATTAGATTAGGGGTTAATATTTTTAAAATAGATGGCGGCGGGGTAGGGGCTCACTTTAGGGGGTAGTTAAGATAGATGGCGGCGGGGTAGGGGGCTCACTTTAGGGGGTAGGTAAGATAGATGGCAGCGGGGTAGGGGGCTCAATTTAGGGGGTAGGTAAGATAGATGGCGGCGGGGTAGGGGGCTCACTTTAGGGAGTAGGTAAGATAGATGGCGGCGGTGTAAGGGACTCACTTTAGGGGGTATGTAATGTAGCTTGCGACGGTGTAGGGGGATCACATTAGGGGGTTATACTTTTAATGTAGGTGGCGGCGGGGTCCGTGTGCGGTGGTTTAGGAGTTAAATACTTTATTAGGGATTGCGGCGGGGGATCGCGGTTGACAGGTAGATAGACATTGCGCATGTGTTAGGTGTTAGGTTTTATTTAGCAGGTAGATTAGGGAGTTACGGGGCTCCAATACTCAGCGTAAGGCTTACTACGGCTGCATTTTGTGGCGAGGTGAAAATGGAGTAAGATTTCTCCATTTTCGCCACGTAAGTCCTTACGCTGTATATTGGATACCAAACTGCACTGGTTTGGTATACCTGCCTATGGCCCAAAAAACTACGGGCGACGGCAGAAATATACGAGCGTAACTTCTAGGTTACGCCATATATAGGATACCAAACCAGCGCAAATTTCAGCATCGCCGGCTTTTGCGGGCGACGCTGCATATCGGATCGGGCCCGTAATTCACAGCTGTGATGAGGAATCAGGTACAAATCTTAGTAAGTTATGTAAATTTCATATGGAATGTTGTGTTGACTAATTTTTTTCTGTGATTTATTATTTTCATAAACTGGACACTTTTTTTGAATATATGCTAATAACTGGAAAAAAAATACATATTCATGTGTGCTGGTTTTACACAGTGGAGTGCAAATATCGCTCAAAGCGATATTTAGGACTCTATTTGTAATCTGACCCATTATGGTTAATATTGAAATCTTTACCTGACAAGTTATTATCACTCTGTCCAAAAATGTTTTTATTTTTGCTACTTTTGTAATTGCTTTTGGCTAGATTATGAATTGTGCGTTAGTTTTAAAAAGCAGCGTTAAGAGGTCCAAACGCTGCTTTTTAACGCCCGCTGGTAATACGAGTCTTGCAGGTACAGGTGTACCGCTCACTTTTTTGGCCAGACTTGGAAATACCGCAAATCCACTTATGTAAATTGCTTATCCATTTTTTTTCGATGGGACTTGCATAGCGCTGGTATTACGAGTCTGACAAAAAGTGAGCGGTAGACCCTCTCCTGTCAAGACTGGTACCGCATTTTAAAGTCAGTAGTTAAGAGTTTTACACTACAACACCGTAGCATAAAACTCTTAACTAAAGTGCTAAAAAGTACACTAACACCCAAAACTACCTATTAACCCCTAAACCGAGGCCCTCCCGCATTGCAAACACTAAAATAAAATTTTTAACCCCTAATCTGCCGAACCGGACATCGCCGCCACTATAATAAACATATTAACCCCTAAACCGCCACACTCCCACCTCGCAAACATTAGTTAAATATTATTAACCCCTAATCTGCCGTCCCTAACATCGCCAACAACTACCTACATTTATTAACCCCTAATCTGCCACCCCCAACATCGCCGCCACTATACTAAAGTTATTAACCCCTAAATCTAAGTCTAACCCTAACCCTAACACCCCCTAACTTAAATATAATTTAAATAAATCTAAATAAATATTACTATCATTAACTAAATTATTCCTATTTAAAACTAAATACTTACCTATAAAATAAACCCTAAGCTAGCTACAATATAACTAATAGTTACATTGTATCTATCTTAGGTTTTATTTTTATTTTACAGGCAAGTTTGTATTTATTTTAACTAGGTAGACTAGTTACTAAATAGTTCTTAACTATTTAATAACTACCTAGATAAAATAAATACAGAGTTACCTGTAAAATAAAACCTAACCTAAGTTACAATTACACCTAACACTACACTATAATTAAATTCCATAAATTAAATACAATTAAAGAAAATTATCTAAAGTACAAAAAAACCCCACTAAATTACAGAAAATAATAAACAAATTACAAGATTTTTAAACTAATTACAGCTAATCGAATCCCCCTAACAAAATAAAAAAGCCCCCCCCCCAAAATTAAAAAAGCCCTACCCTATACTAAATTCCAAAAAGTCCTTTTGAGGGCCTTTTGCGGGGCATTGCCCCAAAGTAATCAGCTCTTTTACCTGTAAAAAAAATTACAAATCCCCCCAACATTAAAACCCACCACCCACACAACCAACCCTACTCTAAAACCCACCCAATACCCCTTTAAAAAAAACTAACACTAACCCCTTGAAGATCACCTTACCGGGAGAAGTCTTCATCCAACCGGGCCGAAGTCCTCAACGAAGCCGGGAGAAGTCTTCATCCAAGCCAGGCGAAGTGGTCTTCCAGACGGGCAGAAGTCTTCATCCAGACGGCATCTTCTATCTTCATCCTTCCGATGTGAAGCGGGTCCATCTTCAAGACATCCGACGCGGAGCATCCTCTTCATCCGACGGCTAAGACTGAATGAAGGTTCCTTTAAATTACGTCATGCAAGATAGCGTCCCTTCAATTCCGATTGGCTGATAGAATTCTATCAGCCAATCGGAATTAGGGTATCTATCAGCCAATAGGATTGAGCTGGCATTCTATTGGCTGTTCCAATCAGCCAATAGAATGCCAGCTCAATCCTATTGGCTGATGCAATCTTTTTGATGCAATCTTTTTTCTACCTTTTTTCTAACTTAATTCCGATTGGCTGATAGAATTATATCAGGCAATCGGAATTGAAGGGACGCCATCTTGGATGACGTAATTTAAAGGAACCTTCATTCAGTCTTAGCCGTCGGATGAAGAGGATGCTCCGCGTCGGATATCTTGAAGATGGACCAGCTCCACGTCGGAAGGATGAAGATAGAAGATGCCGTCTGGATGAAGACTTCTGCCCGTCTGGAGGACCACTTCGCCCAGCTTGGATGAAGACTTCTCCCGGCTTTGTTGAGGACTTCGGCTCGGTTTCAATGAAGACTTCTCCCAGTAAGGTGATCTTCAAGGGGTTAGTGTTAGGTTTTTTTAAGGGGGTATTGGGTGGGTTTTAGAGTAGGGTTGGTTGTGTGGGTGGTGGGTGTTAATGTTGGGGGGGATTTGTTACTGTGTCCACTGTGTCTGTGTGAGGAAACAGAGTGGTCAGCTCTGAGAAACGTGTAGCATATTTTACTGATGATTTTTACTTGTTTATTGATTTATTTTTACATAAAGTGCATTTTTATACTTCTGAAGTCTCCTATCTTCTCTATTGAGCGTCATAACACCTTGAACAAATCTTTGCCAGAGCGATATGTGCGCTGGGCCACTGTAATATACCCAGCTTGTTACATTAGCACTACAGTGTGCTTTTTACTGTGTGAGTATCTCTCTGAAGGGATAAGTTGGTGGGTACACACTTTTCTAACTAATCTTCACTAGGAGTCACCCTCTGCATATCCTTCTAATATATGTGCAGCCACCAATCAGCAGCTAGTTCCCCCTCCTAAATGCGCTTTTTAACAAAGGAAACTAAAAGAACAAAACAAATTAAATAATAGAAGTAAATTGGAAAGTTATTTAAAATTGCATGCTCTATTTAAATTATGAAAGAAAAATGTGGTTTTCATGTCCCTTTAATGAATATCAACTTGTTTCCTTCACCATTCCCTTGATTTTGTTGAAATTGTATTTGACAACAATTGCAGCTTACCTTTGCCTGAACAGACACTAAACCCAAAAAATGTATTTCACGATTCAGGTAGAGAATACAATTTTAAGCAATATTCCCATTTACTTATATTACCTAATTTGCTTCATTCTTTAGATATCTTTTGTTAAAGAAATAGCAATGCACATGGGTGAGCCAATCACACAAGGCATGTGTGTGCAGCCACCAATCAGCAGCTACTGAGCCTATCAAGATATGCTTTTCAGCATAGGATATCAAGAGAATGAAGCAAATTATATAATGGAAATGAATTAGAAAGTTGTTTAAAATGACATGCCCTTTATAAATTATGAAAGAAAAAATTTGGGTTCCATGGCCCTTTAAGTTTCTAATTTCCTTCTTCCTTGATATTATTGGACTACACTTCTTTTCTAATAAATGGGTGTAGAAATGTTAAATAATATAATTTGGAGGATGCAGAAAGCTAAGAATTATAACTTTTAAATAGTGGATTGCAATTGTTTTAGGGGACTGTATTAAAGGGACATGAAATGCCCAGAAAAGTCTTTCAAGATCCAGAATAACCCTCTAAAGAAGAAGGAACAGAACCTCCAAAAAGGAAGCCCTGGACGGCACCTATGCAGGGGAAGGGCATTTGACCCCTGTATAGGTGTGACAGAGTCGTTGTAAAGGGGGGTGGTTAAGAGGTAGTGGGGAGGGGCCAGAGGTGGCAAGGATAAAAGGGGTGGTCCCTGGAAAGAGCGCCAAAACTTTTGGAGCAGAGGGTAAGTGTGGAAGAAAGCTCCCGCCCTCCCTCCCTGTAATGAGGAGATCATTGTCGCAGCTTTGGCGGAGTGCTTGCTGTATGGAATAGCATGTATATGGATACCTCCGGTGTTAAGGAGAGGAGTAGAGGAAATGGTAGCTGGTAAATGGAGATGCTATGGGGGCAAGCACTGGCTGGGGGTATTTAATGTTCAGTTATTTATGGTTATATATTTATGGTTATATGTTAATGGTTTAAATAAAAAGCTGCGGCCTTTGTAACCCATATTCCATGTTGTGTCATTATTGAAGGAAGTACCTATTAGAGGGGTCACAAGTAAGGAAATTTTATGCTATCTTAGGCATTATTGATTTTTCTATTTATTTATCTACCCACTTGTTTATGAACTGTTGTTGGGATTCTGCATACTGACTTCACCCCATTCTGGATTAAGAAGTAGAGAAGCAAGATATCAAGTTACACCAATATTGATATACATTTGATATCATATGCTGTACACATACCTCATGCTTATCTGAGATTTTAAAATGTGAGTGAATTAGTATACACTGCACGATTGGTTTTAAATAAAACAATACTGTACTATTTTGCTCTTCTTTTTATTTATTTATTTATTTATTTATTTATTTATTTATTTATTTATTGTGTACATACATATATCCTGTGATTCCACAAGCTCCATTATCCCAGACATCCAACTCTACCATACTCCAGAGGATGAAGAAGACAACATATATTGACAGATCCCACCTACATACCACACAGGAAGTCTCTCCATTACAGATTCAACGATTATCTCATATTAATTGAGGTAATTTCTAGTAAGTGGAACCTAACGGGGAGTGTGTTTTGATACTTTTGATACTTGCTATATATACTGTATATATGACCAGAGACTATTGTATTCAAACCGATTTTAGCACTGAAACACACTTGTCACTACATGTTTTAGTTAGAGAATATAATTTTAACCAATTTTAATTTTGACTGTCCTTTTATTAGGTTGCTTGAGGATTTGCTAAAAATCTTAAACATTTACATATTAAGGTCTACCTTCACTCTTTATTTTTTATTTTTTTAGTTCATGGGAAATGTCAAACCATGCAGCTAAGCTTTACTTTAAAGTCTTCTAGCCAGCCAGATTGACCTCATAGCTTCAAGCTTGGTGCTAACTCCAGAGCTCTGCATGATTCTAATGCAGTTGAAAGTGATTTTATAATATGCTGCTTACAGTCTAACTAGATCTACTGTAGGTAAAAAGATCATTTGCTGAGCATGGATTTGGACACGTCTTCTCATCTATTAATTATAGTTTTTAAACCTCTCAGTGACTTTCTCTCTAACAATATCTCACTTGGGGCCTTTAACCCATCAATATATGCTAAATAATGTAGTTCTTACTGTAGATCTAATAATTTCAATGGCTTCTATTAGCCATAGAATAGTTTGAGTTTAACATTTATATATATATATATATATATATATATATATATATATATATATATATACTGTACTATAATTTAGAACCACAATTACAGTATGAGACAGCTAAAATCAGTTTCTATATTCTATATAGAATCATGTATATATCAAAATTGAAATGGATAGATTAATTATGTCTTTGAATAGAAACATTTGCAATATACATGTATTGGCAAAAATGCTTATAGTAAAAGTTGTCACTGTTTTATTGTTCGCATGTTTTTCTGCACGTGCATGTGAAGCATATCGATATATTCTCAGTGCACTAGAATTGTAAATACTGCAGCTTCTCAGAGCCCAAGTGGGTTTTTTTATCATCTCAGCAATTAACAAATTGAGTCATTACCAGATGATACAAGCACCTTAGGCTCTCTGAGCAATGCTGTAGCTTTTTTAGAAGTATTTTTGCTAATACATGTATATTACAAAAATGCTTCCTATCTACCTTTAACCTTAATATTATATGAGGGTTTACCTATAACAGAAAACTGCAATAAAAACAGTCAGTCTGTTGAAAGCCTATTTGCAATATAGAACTTTAGTCTAAGAAAAAAAATTAAATGATTTATATATATATATATGCATATATATGCCCATGATAGAAGGACCAGCAAATCTGTAGGAAAATATCATGTGTATAGACAGTTCATTAGTGGTAGCAATTCCTCTTTATCTATGATCGATCTATTTACTAATTTGTCATGGGATTACGGAATAGAACATTTGTATAAAATTTACCAAGCTTACTGGATGGATAAGGAGATAAAGCAGCTGAATCCAATAAGTTTCACAGGATCAAGACTTATTTAAGGCAGTTTCTTATTTATTTTTTTGCATTATAATTCATGTGCTAAACCTACAATGACTTTATTGGCTCAAGTAGCATAAGCTATGGTGTACTTGCCCCCTGCAAAGAAGGTTCTTGATTTGAAAATCCTATTCTCCTGTGGTACAAACTAAGAGGTTGGACAACTCATTACTATTATTATTATTAATGATTTATCTTAAAAATAAATAAATAAAACAGGGAGATTAAATAGAATCGCCAATGGTTCAAGATACATGGTACAAGTCACTACCAAATATCTAAGCAGACACTATGGTGGTGCATAGAGCATATATAGATATTCTCTATGTGCCAGTGCACACTAATTGCTTTTACTGAAACATTGGTAACTTTTACTAAAAGTAGTTTTGCTAAAGCAAGTGTATTGCACAAATTAATCTATTACAAATTTAAATGCACTGAATTATTTTTTGATTAATGGAAACATTAATCAATCTCTGTAACAAACCCACCCACCCACCACCTACCAGCACGATCACCACCAACCACCAACCACCACCACCACATTTTTTTTATTTTTAAAAGAAGACATTTTGGGTAGGTTGACACAGTTCTTTTTCTAACTCAACATGCATTTATTGTTAGAGGAAATCGAACACATAGAGTCATGGCCAAAAATATTGGCATTCCTGCATTTCTGTCAGATAATGCACCTGTTCGCCCAGAAAATCTGACACACAAAACTCCAAAAATGGACTGGACAAAATTATTGGCACCCTCAATTTAATATTTGGTAGCAAATCCCTTAGAAAAAAAGAACTGAAATCAATCGCTTCCTGTAACCTTCAATGAGATTCCTACACCTCTCTACTGGAATTTTGGACCACTCTTTCGCCAACTGCTCGAGGTCTCTCAGATTGGAAGGGTTCCTTTTCCCAACTGCTGTTTTGAGATCTCTCCACAGGTGCTCTATGTGATTGAGATCTGGACTCATTGCTGGCCAGTTTAGTACTCTCCAGCGCTTTGTCTTCAATAATTTTTTGGGTGCTTTTTGACATGTGCTTTGGGTAATAGTCCTGCTGTAATGCCCATGACCTCGGACTAAGACCCAACTATCTGACACTGTGCCCTACATTGCACCGCATAATTATGTGGTAGTCTTTCAGTGCCTGAAGCAGCAAAGCAACCCCAAAAATTCAGTGAACCTCCACCATGTTTGAATGTAGGGACTGTATTCTTTTCTTTAAAAGCCTCATTTCTTTTTCTGAAAACAGTAGAATAATGGGCTTTACCAAAAAGCTGTAATTTTGTTTCGTCTGTTCACAACACATTCTCTCAAAAAAAAATTGGCTTCCTCAGGTAAGTTTTGACAAACTCCAATCTGGCTTTTTTTATGTTTCTGTGTCAGAAGTGGAGTCCTCCTGGGTCTCTTACCGTAGCATCCCTTTTTATTCAGATGGCGACGTATAGTGTGAGTTGACACATTTGTACCCTGTGTCTGAAGGTCAACTTGAATTTGTCTGGAAGTTGATTGAGGTTCTTTATCCACCATTCACACAATCCTTCATTGCAATCTTAGATAAATGTTTCTCTTTCGTCCACGTTCAGGGAGATTAGCTATAGTTACATGGGCTGTAAACTTCTTAACAATGTTGCGCACAGTGGACACAGGAACATTGTAAGAACTATCAGTGTAAATGGTTAAATCAGTGTCTGCAAAATGTTGTATAGCCAAAGATATACGGCTAGATTTAGAGTTGGGCGGTAGCCATCAAAACCAGCGTTAGAGGCTCCTAACGCTGGTTTTTACCGCCCTCTGGTATTTTGAGTCAGTCAGGAAAGGGTCTAACGCTCACTTTGCAGCCGCGACTTTTCCATACCACAGATCCCCCTACGCCATTTGCGTATCCTATCTTTTCAATGGGATCTTCCTAACGCCGGTATTTAGAGTCGTGGCTGAAGTGAGCGTTAGAAATCTAACGACAAAACTCCAGCCGCAAAAAAAAGTCAGTAGTTAAGAGCTTTCTGGGCTAACGCTGGTTTATAAAGCTCTTAACTACTGTGCGCTAAAGTACACTAACACCCATAAACTACCTATGTACCCCTAAACTGAGGTCCCCTCACATCGCTGCCACTCTAATTAAATTTTTTAACCCCTAATCTGCCATCCGCACGCTGCCGCAAGCTATGTTATACTTATGTACCCCTAATCTGCTGCCCCTAACACCGCTGACCCCTATATTATATTTATTAACCCCTAATCTGCCCCCCTCAACGTTGCCTCCACCTGCCTACACTTATTAACCCCTAATCTGCCGACCGGACCGAGCCGCTATTATAATAAAGTTTTACAGGTAACTTTGTAATTATTTTAACCAGGTACAATAGCTATTAAATAGTTAATAACTATTTAATAGTTACCTAGTTAAAATAATTACAAAATTACCTGTAAAATAAATCCTAACCTAAGTTACAACTAAACCTAACACTACACTATCAATAAATAAATTAAATAAAATACCTACAATTACCTACAATTAAACCTAACACTACACTATCAATAAATTAATTAAATACAATACCTACAAATAAATACATTTAAATAAACTAACTAAAGTACAAAAAATTAAAAAGAACTAAGTTACAAAAAATAAAAAAATATTTACAAACATTAGAAAAATATTACAACAATTTTAAACTAATTACACCTACTCTAAGCCCCCTAATAAAATAACAAAGCCCCCCAAAATAAAAAAAATGCCCTAACCTATTCTAAATTAACCCCTTAATGACCACAGCACTTTTCCATTTTCTGTCCGTTTGGGACCAAGGCTATTTTTACATTTTTGCGGTGTTTGTGTTTAGCTGTAATTTTCTTCTTACTCATTTACTGTACCCACACATATTATATACCGTTTTTCTCGCCATTAAATGGACTTTCTAAAGATACCATTATTTTCATCATATCTTATAATTTACTATAAAAAAAATTATAAAATATGAGGAAAAATGGAAAAAAACACACTTTTTCTAACTTTGACCCCCAAAATCTCTTACATATCTAAAACCACCAAAAAACACCCATGCTTAATAGTTTCTAAATTTTGTCCTGAGTTTAGAAATACCCAATGTTTACATGTTCTTTGCTTTTTTTGCAAGTTATAGGGCCATAAATACAAGTAGCACTTTGCTATTTCCAAACCATTTTTTTCCAAAATTAGCGCTAGTTACATTAGAACACTGATATCTTTCAGGAATCTCTGAATATCCATTGACATGTATATATTTTTTTTTAGTAGACATCCCAAAGTATTGATCTAGGCCAATTTTGGTATATTTCATTCCACCATTTCACCGCCAAATGCGATTAAATACAAAAAATTGTTCACTTTTTCACAAATTTTTTCACAAACTTTCGATTTCTCACTGAAATTATTTACAAACAACTTGTGCAATTATGGCATAAATGGTTGTAAATTCTTCTCTGGGATCCCCTTTGTTCAGAAATAGCAGACATATATGGCTTTGGCGTTGCTTTTTGGTAATTAGAAGGCCGCTAAATGCCACTGCGCACCACAAGTGTATTATGCCCAGCAGTTAAGGGGTTAATTAGGGAGCTTTTAGGGAGCTTGTAGGGTTAATTTTAGCTTTAGTGTAGTGTAGTAGACAACCCCAAGTATTGATCTAGGCACATTTTGGTATATTTCATGCCACCATTTCACCGCCAAATGCGATCAAATTAAAAAAAACGTAAAATCTTTTACAATTTTAGGTTTCTCACTGAAATCATTTACAAACAGCTTGTGCAATTATGGCACAAATGGTTGTAAATGCTTGTCTGGGATCCCCTTTGTTCAGAAATAGCAGACATATATGACTTTGGCGTAGCTTTCTGGTAATTAGAAGGCTGCTAAATCCTGCTGCGCCTCACACGTGTATTATGGCTAGCAGTGAAGGGGTTAATTAGGGAGTTTGTAGGGAGCTTGCAGGGTTAATTTTAGCTTTAGTGTAGAGATCAGCCTCCCATCTGACACATCCCACCCCCTGATCCCTCCCAAACAGCTCCCTTCCCTCCCCCACCCCACAATTGTCCCCACCATCTTAACTACTGGCAGAAAGTCTGCCAGTACTAAAATAAAAGGGTTTAAAAAAAAAAAAAAATTTTTTTAGCATATTTACATATGCTACTGTGTAGGATCCCCCCCTTAGCCCCCAACCTCCCTGATCCCCCCAAAACCGCTCTCTAACCCTCCCCTCTGCCTTATTGGGGGCCATCTTGGGTACTGGCAGCTGTCTGCCAGTACCCAGTTTGCAATAAAAAGTGCTTTTTTTTGTTTGTTAGTTTTTTTCTGTAGTGTAGCTTCCCCCCCCACACACAGACAAACCCCCACCACCTTGCTGATCGTTTTTTTTTTGCGTTTTTAACATTTTTTTTAACATTTTTTTATTTGCGCATTTTCTGTAGTGTAGCGGTTCCCACCCGCTCCCTCCCCGTGCACGCGCCCGCCCCCACCCTCCCGTGCACGCGCACGCACCCGTGCGCGCCCCCAGCCACCCCCGCCCACGATCCCGCCCCCCTTCACATCACCAGGGCCATCGATGGGCGCCACCCGCCTCCCGGTCCGGCTCCCACCCACCAACGCATTAAGCCACAGATCTCCGGTGCAGAGAGGGCCACAGAGTGGCTCTCTCTGCACCGGATGGCTTAAAAAGGTTATTGCAGGATGCCTCCATATCGAGGCATCACTGCAATAACCGGAAAGCAGCTGGAAGCGAGCAGGATCGCTTCCAGCTGCTTTCCACACTGAGGACGTGCAGGGTACGTTCTCAGGCGTTAACTGCCTTTTTTCTGAGGACGTACCCTGCACGTCCTCAGCCGTTAAGGGGTTAAAAAAGTTCAAAGCTCTTTTACCTTACCAGCCCTTAAAAGGACCTTTTGTGGGGCATGCCCCAAAGAATTAAGCTCTTTTGCCTGTAAAAGAAAAATACAACCCCCCCCAACATTACAACCCACCACCCACATACCCCTAATCTAACCCAAACCCCCCTTTAATAAACCTAACACTAAGCCCCTGAAGATCATCCTACCTTATCTTCACCACGCCGAGTTCACCGATCGATCCAGAAGAGCTCCTCTGATGTCTTGATCCAAGCCCAAGCAGGGGGCTGAAGATGTCCATGATCCGACTGAAGTCTTCATCCAAGCGGGAGCTGAAGAGGTCCATGATCGGGCTGAAGTCTTCTATCAAGCGGCATCTTCAATCTTCTTTCTTCCGGATCCATGTTCATCCCGCCGACGCGGAACATCCATCTTCACCGACGACTTCCCGACGAATGACGGTTCCTTTAAGGGACGTCATCCAAGATGGCGTCCCTCGAATTCCGATTGGCTGATAGGATTCTATCAGCCAATCGGAATTAAGGTAGGAAAATTCTGATTGGCTGATGGAATCAGCCAATCAGAATCAAGTTGAATCCCAATCAGATTGAGCTTGCATTCTATTGGCTGTTCCGATCAGCCAATAGAATGCAAGCTCAATCTGATTGGCTGATCCAATCAGCCAATCGGATTGAACTTGAATCTGATTGGCTGATTCCATCAGTCAATCAGAATTTTCCTACCTTAATTCCGATTGGCTGATAGAATCTTGGATGACGTCCCTTAAAGGAACCTTCATTCTTCAGTTGGACGTCGGAAGAAGAAGATGGATCCGCGCTGGAGGTCTTCAAGATGGAGCCGTTCGTCATCGGATGAAGATAGAAGATGCCGCTTGGATCAAGATGGTTGCCGGTCCGGATCTCCTCTTCTTCCCGGATAGGATGAAGACTTTGGAGCCTCTTCTGGACCTCTTCAGCCACGGCTTGATAGAATACTTCAGCCGGATTATGGATTGCCAGCCCCCGCTTGGGCTTGGATCAAGACTTCGGAGGACGGATCGGTGAACCTGGCATGGTGAAGATAAGGTAGGAAGATCTTCAGGGGCTTAGTGTTAGGTTTATTTAAGGGGGGTTTGGGTTAGATTAGGGGTATGTGGGTGGTGGGTTGTAATGTTGGGGGGGGGTATTGTATGGTTTTTTTACAGGCAAAAGAGCTGAATTATTTGGGGCATGCCTCGCAAATGGCCCTTTTCAGGGCTGGTAAGGTAAAAGAGCTTTGAACTTTTTTTATTTTGAATAGGGTAGGGCATTTTTTTATTTTGGGGGTCTTTGTTATTTTATTAGGGGGCTTAGAGTAGGTGTAATTAGTTTAAAATTGTTGTAATATTTTTCTAATGTTTGTAAATATTTTTTTATTTTTTGTAACTTAGTTCTTTTTTATTTTTTGTACTTTAGTTAGTTTATTTAATTGTAGTTATTTGTAGGTATTGTATTTAATTAATTTATTGATAGTGTAGTGTTAGGTTTAATTGTAGATAATTGTAGGTAGTTTATTTAATTTATTTATTGATAGTGTAGTGTTAGGTTTAATTGTAACTTAGGTTAGGATTTATTTTACAGGTAATTTTGTAATTATTTTAACTATTTTAGCTATTAAATAGTTATTAACTATTTAATAGCTATTGTACCTGGTTAAAATAATTACAAAGTTAGGGTTTATTTTACAGGTAAGTATTTAGCTTTAAATAGGAATAATTTATATAATAAGAGTTAATTTATTTCGTTAGATTTAAATTATATTTAACTTAGGGGGGTGTTAGTGTTAGGGTTAGACTTAGCTTTAGGGGTTAATCCATTTATTAGAGTAGCGGCGAGATCCGGTCGGCAGATTAGGGGTTAATTATTGTAGGTAGCTGGCAGCGACGTTGTGCGGGGCAGATTAGGGGTTAATAAATATAATATAGGGGTCGGTGGTGTTAGGGGTAGCAGATTAGGGGTACATAGGTATAATGTAGGTTGCGGCGGTGTACGGAGCAGCAGATTAGGGGTTAATAATAATATGCAGGGGTCAGCGATAGCAGGGGTAGCAGATTAGGGGTTAATACATATAATATAGGGGTCGGCGGTGTTAGGGGCAGCAGATTAGGGGTACATAGGTATAATGTAGGTTGCGGCGGTGTACGGAGCGGCAGATTAGGGGTTAAAAAAAATATGCAGGTGTCAGCGGTAGCGGGGGCGGCAGATTAGGGGTTAATAAGTGTAAGGTTAGGGGTGTTTAGACTCGGGGTACATGTTAGAGTGTTAGGTGCAGACGTAGGAAGTGTTTCCCCATAGAAAACATGTTAGGGTGTTAGGTGTAGACATAAATGTATTTTCCCCATAGGAATCAATGGGGCTGCGTTAGGAGCTGAACGCTGCTTTTTTGCAGGTGTTAGGTTTTTTTCAACTCAAATGGCCCCATTGTTTTCTATGGGGGAATCGTGCACGAGCACGTTTTTGAAGCTGGCCGCGTCCGTAAGCAACGCTGGTATTTAGAGTTGCAGTGGCGGTAAATATGCTCTACGCTCCCTTTTTTGGAGCCTAACGCAGCCATTCTGTGAACTCTAAATACCAGCGGTATTTAAAAGGTACGGGGGAAAAAAAGCACGCATAGCTAACGCACCCCTTTGGCCGCAGAACTCTAAATCTAGCCGATAGCCTCTAGTACTGCTCGCTGTGCTGAGTAGTATGGTGGGAGTTTTATTAAAAGGCGACATTCTCTGGAAATGCAGACAACTGCGCTTCCAGTATAAAACTTACCCTCCTTAAAATCTTTGGAGATGGACTTGTAACATTGAGATTGTCCATGCTTTTCCATAATTGTTGTTCTCAAATCCTCAGACAATTTTGTGTTGCTCTTTCTCTTCTCCATGCTCAGTGTGGCACACAGAGACATACAACAGAAAGGTTAAGTAACATTTTCACCATTTTAACTGGTTGCCAGTGTGATTTCTATGTTGTCAGCACCTGTTAATTAGTACAGGTGCGTTTAATTACAAAATTCAGTAGCATCACAAACTTGGAATGCAATTATTTCTTACAATTTTGAGAAGGTGCCAATAATTTTGTCCAGTCCATTTTTGCAGTTTTGTATGGAATGTGTCAGATTTGACTTTTTTTTCTCCACTTTTTTTTTTTTCATACCAATACAAACAAAAGAAATAAACATGAGACTGCCTAAACATTTGTAATTGCAACAATTTTCTAGAAGTAGTGCATTATCTGACAGAAATGCAGGGGTGCCAATATTTGGCCATGACTGTAATTTCATTTTTTCCCCTTTAAGTAGGGGATCATATCCTGCAGATATTATGGACCACTTTGTTGACAACACTTTGGATAACCTTAACTTAGATTAACTAAACCTCTGCACATTGTGTTTTAGGGCATCCAGTGTATTTTCCTTTTCTGTATGCAGTCAGACTATTTTTTTCAGTTGATTCTTTTAGCTGTAATGCTCTATACAGTATGCAGGCATGAAAACAAAGTATTTTTGTAGACTGATTTTGTAAATAAGTCAAGACTGTAAAAAAGCTAATAATATTTTTTATATCTCCTGGGTCTACCAGCTGTAATATTCTGCAGAATAAGCTTATTGAAAAGTTGTATGTTCCTCTTCTGGTGAATTACATGAGTATCAGATCTAAACTCAGTGCGATAAGGTCTAAGACCAATTTGCATCCAATATGGATCCAAACTAGTGATTATGATTAAGTAGCTATTTTGGTGCATACTCACCACCCGAAGTTAAGAAGCACTGGTTTTAGGAAAGCTCCTTCTTAACATGTTCGCAACCTCAGAGTCTGCAGATGTCAAACATTCCAAATGAATTTGTCCTCAGTGACTAATACACTATTCTCTCACTCAGTTGGTTGTGCAAAATCAGTGGGCAGAGCTGATCGAGCATTTCAATGGTTAATTCCAGCAGCATATGCTGCATCAGAGGCCATGAAAGTATATGGGCAGGTACCTTGTTTTGGAACATTGTCCAAAAGCATAGTTATAAATGGGGGCTAAAGACTGGACATGCACATTCATTGAGCCTTAAAACCACTGGAAGCATCAATGCCTTTTGTGATTTCCAGAATAAAAAACAGAATTTTTCTATAAGCTAAGTATAATAATTTAGATTAAAAGCTTTATAGAATTTTTACTGTTTAACATAATCAGGCAGGGACTTTTATGAACCGTAAAATGTCCTTGATCATTTAATGCATTGCAAGCAGACTTTAAAAAAAATCTAATAAAAATCTAGTAATGACTATTAAAACAACATATCATAATATTTGTAAATGTCCAATTTTATGGTCACCAATACATAAAATTACTTCACAGTAATAATTATAGATTACAGACTATTGAAAAGTATTTATTGTTTTTCTTTAACTAAATCATGTATGTAAGCTGTAATTATCGATGTTCATTTAAAACATGTATAACATAGTGCAATAATTCTGTTAATATTGTATTGTCTTGACTTTGTTATGTTATAACTGTGCATATTAATATCTAATTTTATCAGTTGTTGAGTAAATGTTGATAAAATTAATAAATATATATATATATATATATATATATATATATATATATATATATATATATATTAACAAAGAGATAGATACATACGTACATGTCTAGATATGTATCTATATGAGTGTGTGTGAAAGTGTGAAAGTTTATTGTGATGTTTCGGGACAACACAGTATCCCTTTCTCAGTAGTCTAAGGGATACTCTGCTGTCCCGAAACGTCACAATAAACCACGCTTTTGCTTGAATTGATGACTAAAGTCCAGGGATTGTTTACTGTTGATTGTATAGATTGTGTGTGCTTACACTTATAGCACCCCGGCAGCTGATTCAAGTTCGTGAGAGTGCATCTTCTACTGTGTACTGTTATATATAAATATATATATATATATATATATATACTGTATATATATATACATATATGTATATATATATATATATATATATATATATATATATATATATACACTGTATATATATTTATATATTACGGAGCCCCAGAGGTGTCACACAAGATTTTTTTTTTTAAATCGTGAGCACATTTTTCTAAATCGTACTCACGATTTAGCAAAATTGTGCGCACGATTAAGCTATATCGTGCGCTTAATTTAGTTATATTGTGCGCACAATTTAGTTACCGTATATCATGAGCACGATTTACCTATATCGTGAGCACGAATTACCTATATCGTGCACACGATTTAGTTAAATCGTGCTCACGATTTAGCTATATCATGAGCACGATTTCGCTAAATCGTGCTCACAATTTATAATAAATTATAATCATGCTATTCCATCTTAAGCATGAATCCTCCCACTTACAGCACCACCTAATATTACTTTCAGTTTCAGTTCAGTCCAGTCAGTGTGTTAGGATCAATACAGATTGGTAAGTGTGGACCTCAGCTTCAGTCAATGTTAGCATTATGTTATGTGACAAACAGTACATTTAGTATTGCAATGCTCACAAAGTATATTTATATCCTTTCACAATTCAATGCAATTATATTCAAATTATTGGAGGTGAAATAGGTGTAAATTATATTATATTTAAAGTATATATTGAACAGAAATTAGTTAATTATTCAGGTTAAAAACTGGTTTCTCAAAACAAAATAGTTGTGCTCCCTGTAAAGAATTATGAATTGTACAATTTCAAATACATATTTTTCTGTAATTTCTTTATAAAATATTGTCACATTCTTATGTCTTTTTTTAAGCAGGCAATTTGTTTTTTATTAATACTATAGAAACATCTAATTTGATTCCACTACCTAAAGAAAACAATGGCAGTGAGAACTGTACACATTTTCATAATGCTCTGTGCACAATAGAATCATGGATGCCTGTGTTATTGTACACACAATGCTGTACATTGCAAAGCTTATACAAAATATAGGGATTAGAGCCCAAAGCAGTATAGCTGCAAAATGTGTTCACATTGAGATATCTGTCTGAGTACAATGTAAAGTTTAAAGGGACAGTCTACGTCAAATGTTTTATTGTGTAAATAGATAGTGCCTTTACTACCCATTCCCCAGCTTTGCACAACTAACATTGTTATATTAATATAATTTATAAGAACTAAAATCAATATGGTATTTTAAAAGTTTTTCACAGCAAGACAAAAGCTAGTTAATGTGTACCATATAGATCAGGGTTCTTCAAAGCATGGGTCAGGACCCATTACTGGGTCACAACACCATGTGTACTGGGGCGCGACTTGTGTGTATGTTGTAGGAGTGTGTGTGGTGTATTGTATGAGATTGTGTGTGTGCTGTGCATGTGGTGTGTATGAGAGTGTGTGGGATGTGTGTTGTATGAGAGTGTGTGTGTTGTATGAGTGTGTGTGTGTGTGTGGTGTGTATGTTATATGAGTGTGTGTGGTATGTGTGTTGTATGAGTGTGTGTGGTATGCGTGTAATATGAAAGTGTGTGTGTTATATGAAAGTGTTTGTGTGTTGTATGAGAGAGTGTGTGTTATATGAAAGTGTGTGTGTTGTAAGAGAGTGTATGGGGTGAGTGTGTGTTATATGAAAGTGTGTGTGTTGTATGAGAGTGTGTGTGGTATGTGTGTTACATGAAAATGTGTGTTGTATGAGAGTGTGTTTGTGTGTGTTGTATGAGAGTTTGTGGTGTGTGTGTTACATGAAAATGTGTGTTGTATGAGAGTGTGTTGTATTATTGTGTGTGTGTTGTATGAGTGTGTGGTGTGTGTTTTGTATGACTGAGTGTGTATTTGCCCTGGTTTTTTGTTGTATGAGTGTGTGGTGTGTGTGTTGTATGAGAGTGTGTTATTACGTTTTACAACGCTTTCAAATTTGACTACAATCAGGAATAAAGCATGCACATATTTTAGTCTCCTTGCCAAAAATTGCAGCTATCATGTTGTTTATTTCTTAAGAAATTTTCAGACCAAGTATAAAAATGTGGTATCATGGCACTGGGTCTTGGGGGAAAAAGTTTGAACAACCCTGATATAGATAACACTGAGCTGACTCTCGTTGAATCGTGATTGATCACTGATTGGCTAAATTCAAGTATGCACACACCTCTGAGATAAGGGGGATTGGTGCAAAGCCTTAGATACAAGGTAATCACAGATTATTTAGCATTGTATTGTGAAAGGATAACTATGCTTTGATTGCAATACTAAGGGCTCGATTTATCAAAGCCCTACGGCTGCAAATTCTCGCAAGAACTTGCTCGCCGTAATTCCCTAACCTCTTTGCCACCTCTAAGGTGGCGAAATTCAATCTCTGCGGTCTAGTCCGACCGAGGAGATTGACAGCTCCTGCCCTTGTCTGTGCACGGGCAGGGGGCGGGATTGAACGCAAGCGCAAAATTGCGCTTGTGTGCAATGGTGATTACCTGCGGGTTATTTCGCCCCGCCACAGGTGAGCTGAGGCATACAGGGGCGTATATACACGCCCCTGCCCGCCTTAGTTTTGATAAATCTAGCCCTAAATGTACTGTTTGTCACATAACATAATGCTAACATTGGGCTTTTAGAAATCCATGTGACTGAAGCTGAGGTGCACAGTTACTTCCAAAAAAGAAGTGATTCATTGGCACTATGTGGGTAATTGGAAGATCACGCTATGGGGACATACTGGCATGATTTGTTTGTATGAGTGGAATCAGTGCTGCGGTTATGGTCTCCATTGATTTGGGAGTCCAACCCCATTGCAGTTTATGTTAATGTATAATTTCTTATACCCTAGTTTAATTTCTGTCAGAGTAAACTGGTGATATAACTAGCATTGACCTATTTTGGATACTAGCTTTTTAGTTAATCACAATAAAGTGTTAGGTTTTATTATTTGAGGAAGATAGTGCGCCAAATCTCTCATTTCCTATCTTGTTTCTCCTTATCCCTTTTTCTTCTATATTTCCTTTTATCTGTTGAATTTGATAAGTGTACAGTTACTTACCAGTTTGTGCTGATCCTTGTAGGTATATATATGCATATAACTGACAAATAGGGCTCAATTTATCACTCAAGGGGCGGACAGGGGCGGACATATTTGCCCCTGTCCGCCCCAGCTCTCCTCTGGTGGGCAGCAATATGCTGCCAGAATTAAACATTGCACACAAGCGCTATTTTGTGTTCGCCTGCGATCCCCCTACCTGCCCACACACAGCCAATCACGCGAAGGCAGGAGCTGTCAATCACCCTGGTTGGACGAGGAGAAGTGGGTAGGAAAGCAGCGGTCTCATGGCTGCTTAATAAATCGTGACTGTAGGTTCTCTTGTGAGAACCTACAGTCATAGGGAGGAGAAGGGCTTTATAAATCAAGCCCATAGTGATGTCCAGTTCATGAACGATGCTGTAGAATTACATAATTAACAAGTGCATAATAAAAAGTCAATGCAAAAACACCTACTCTGAATTTCAAATTAGCAGTACATTTTTTTCTGACAAATTAATTTTTTCTCTCATATTCCAAACCCTCTGTATCATGTAACAGACATCAGCCAATCACAGACTAGTATACGTATACCATGTGAGCTTGTGCACATGCTCAGTAGGATTTTGTTCCCTAGAAAGTGTGAATATAAAAAGACTGTGTACAATTTGATAATGGAAGTAAATTGGAAAGTGTCTTAAAACTGCATGCTCTGTCTGAATCATAAAAGGTTATTTTGACTTGACTGTCCCATTTAACTAACTACTTTGCAATGAAACACTCAGTTAACAGTGCACTGATTCAAATATAAGGTCACAGCAGTTCTCAATAGACCCCTGCCTTACCCCTAACTGCACCTTAAATTATCCCTTACTGTCCCTTACTATAAATACTCCTCACCATAACTTAACCCTAAGGATCCTTGTTGACCCTAACTGCCCCTAAATTAACCCCATTAATATTGCTGTGGAGCTCTGGGATAATAGTTATTGTGATAATGTAAATGTATTATAATACCTATTAGGTAAATAAAGTGGGTATCACTTCCCTGTGTATGATCATAGATAACCAGTCTTTTGTAAGATATACAACTATTAGGCAAATACAACAGTACAAAACCCAGCATACTCTGTTCTATGCACTGTGTTGGAACCCACACAATATATGCAGCATACTCTGTTGTATGCACCATGTTCTATGTATTTGCCCTGGTTTTTCATATACAACAAAAGACTGGTTGCAAACTATTATAAATAGGGAGAAAAATAAGGAGAAGTAGTCCTTATAAAAAGATAGGGAATTCAGCACTCTCATATACACATTTAAAGAAACAGATATATAAATATCACAATGTATCAACCTTAGTTTTCGGATAAATAGAGCTCAAGTGTGGTGCCAGGTGAAAACCCAGAATAAAGACTTGACAACTAGCATGCTTGCAGGGCACTCATAATTTTATTATTTACAAAAAAGCAAAAAATATTTTTTCTTAATAAAAGTCATATGACCATAAAAGTAAATTAGAACAAAATTTATTCAAAAATGTGAGCTAAAAAGCTAAGTGAGACGTCTCATAGGAAAATGAAGTATCTAAAAATGAGTGGCTAAATATAATAGTGACAATGCAACACCTCTATTAGAGGACAACCCCAAAAGAGAGAATAATATGAGGGTAATGTTGTCATAATAATATCATGAGGATCTATGCAGTTCACATAAACATTGAGCCAGAGTAATATAATCACAAGAATACTGTAGAATGCATATTTTCAAATTGGAGTGAAATATGGACACAGGAAAAAACTTTTTGCACAATCATATGCAGCATACAGCTATACCGAATCTTAAAACACAACACCAAAATCAGTGGACAGTCCCAAAGTTAAGGGTCAGTACTGTCATGATATAAATATAGGATCTATGTGTTTTTAAAGATGGGTATTGTATAGTACATTTTGCATACATTCTGACAAGCTGGATATTAGTAAAGCAGCAGCATTTAACATGAACACATCACAATTTAAAGGAAGTCCTTCCAAATCTGTTGTGAACAGGCATCCACTTGTATTGCGGGAGGAAAAAATGGATGAAGTAAATTTCCACTGCCTGTAAATAACAACACAGTCATAGCATGCACTCAAAGTCTTTGTGATGTAAATCAAGAACAGAATCCTTGAAAGAAAGCTGCAAATCCGGTGAAAGTTCCTGTGTTGCACAAAACTGCAAAATTAAGTAGTAAATCACTCCAGCAAACTGCAATTCTTTGAGGTGTAGTAGAAATTTCCAAAAGACAGGCGTCTCATCAAAGCAATCAGCTGGTACAACTGCCCCTTTGAAAGTTACAGCCCATCCGATACTCCAAGTCTTCCAAGGGCGCATGTATCTGTGAGTAGCAGTCCTCCATGTATAAATAAATAGGGTATTATCCGGTTAATGTCTGCTTCACCCTGTATTAGATTTAACAGATAAACACCACTCAACCCGGTAAGTCCTCAAACCGGGAGGGGATAGATGGTACTGTGAGGTGGGCTGCAGCGTTCTGCTTTCAGTAATCCTTATTGGATCGTCTGCTTGAATGAATCGTAGCAAGAATAGTATCTCCAGAATCAGAATTGGCTGCTTGAGAAGTAGGCAAAATTATTATGTAGGAAGCCAAAAATATAACGAGATAAACCTCTGATTCTTCAGATAGAGATCGGAGCTACATAATTATGCATCCTATCATGGCCGCGGCTTGGTCACGCCCCCCTAGTTTTGCTTATTTTTTATTAACATTGTGCTGGTTTCAGACTCCTACCCAAGCCTCAAAGTGTCAGATGTATATGTGCTTTACAGACCACTGCTGGCTCCTGTTTGTCTAATCTGTCTTTTCATATGCAGAAAAGGGGGGGGTATCTGCACCCAGCCCCTTTTGTTCCAGCTAATTTTCTCAACAGTGCTAACTTTGGAGCTTGATTTTTAGATCAGTATCTGTGCATATTCTTCTTTAGAGTAGTGTCTATTACATGCAGTAATAAGAAAATTGGTGTATACTGTCCCTTTAAGCATGAATTCTCCCCCTTACAGATCAGTCTGCTCCTCCCCTAGCTAGTCATGATTGGATGACCTATCTACAGGAGGAGGAGCTCCCGCCCACCAGCTACTAGTACTTTCAGTTCACAGTTCATTGTGTCAGGAGAGATGGGAAGTCAGATTCAACTTGATGAATCAGTTCATTTCTGACAGTTCGTTTAACTGAACTAGTTCATGAACCACTTAATCAGTTCTCTTGTTGGGACAGTAAAGGATAATTTAAGGTGCAGTTAGGGGTAAAGGCAGGGGTCTATTGAGAACTGCTGTGACCTTATATTTGAATCAGTGTACTGTTAACTGTTCAGAGGAGAATTGCCTGGTATTTCAGGGCTGGACTAACCATGTCGGCGGGATCAGACTGATATACTACAGGAAAGTTTTCCTCTGTGAAAAGCACAATTGGGCAGAAAGAAGCTACTTCCAGGTGGTAACCGGGCCATAGAACAAGCTATTGATGCTGCTGTTCGTTCCTGGCAGACTGCTTCTCTTTCTGTTTACTGTTAACTGAGTGTTTCATTGCAAAAGAGTTAGTTAAATGGGACAGTCAAGTCAAAATAACCTTTTATGATTCAGACAGAGCAGTTTTAAAACACTTTCCAATTTACTGCCATTATCAAATTGTGCACAGTCTTTTTATATTCACACTTTCTGGGGAACAAAATCCTACTGAGCATGTGCACAAGCTCACATGGTATATGTATACTAGTCTGTGATTGGCTGATGTCTGTTACATGACACAGAGGGTTTAGAATATAAGAGAAAAAATTAATTTGTCAGAAATCTACTGCTAATTTGAAATTCAGAGGTGTTTTTGCATTGACTTTTTATTATGCACTTGTTAATTATGTAATTCTACTGCATCGTTCATGAACTGGACATCACTATGGGCTCGATTTATGAAGCTCTTCTCCTCCCTATGACTACAGGTTCTCACAAGAGAACCTACAGTCATGATTTATCAAGCAGCAGCCATGAGACCGCTGCTTTTCTACCCTCTTCTCCTCGTCTGACTAGAGAGATTGACAGCTACTGCCTGCGCGTGATTGGCTGTTTGTGAGTAGGTAGTGGGATCGCAGGCAAGCACAAAATAGCGCTCGTGTGCAATGTTTAATTCTGGCAGCAGATTGCTGCCCACCAGAGGAGAGCTGGGGCGGACAGGAGCAAATATGTACGCCCCTGAGCTCCCCTTGAGTGATAAATTGAGCCCTATGTGTTAGTGAGGATCAGCACAAACTGGTAAGTAACTGTGCACTTATCAAATTCAACAGATAAAAGGAAATATAGAAGAAAAAGGGATAAGGAGAAACAAGATAGGGAATGAGAGATTTGGCGCACTATCTTCATCAAATAATAAAACCCAACACTTTATTGTGATTAATTAAAAAGCTAGTATCCAAAATAGGTCAATACTAGTTATATCACCAGTCCACTCTGCCAGAAATTAAACTAGGGTATAAGAAATTATACATTAACATAAACTGCAATGGAGTTGGACTCCCAAATCAATGGAGAACATAACCGCAGCACTGATTCCACTCATACAAACAAATCATGCCGTCATGTCCCCATAGCGTGATCTTCCAATTACCCACATAGTGCCAGTGAATCATTTCTGTTTTGTAAGTAACTGTGCACCACAGCTTCAGTCACATGGATTTCTAAAAGTCCAATATTAGCATTATGTTATGTGGCAAACAGTACATTTAGTATTGCAATGCTCACAAAGCATAGTTATCCTTTCACAATACAATGCTAAATAATCTGTGATTACCTTGTATCTAATGTTTTGCACCAATCCCCCTTATCTCAGAGGTGTGTGCATACTTGAATTTAGCCAATCAGTGATCACTCACGATTCAATGAGAGTCAGCTCAGTGTTATCTATATCAGGGTTCTTCAAACCTTTTCCCCCCAAGACCCCATGCCATGATACCACATACCTTTGGGACCCAATTTTTATACTTGGGGGCCTATTTATCAAGCTCTGTATGGAGCTTGAGGGCCCGTGTTCAGTTATGAAGCAGCGGTCCAAAGACCGCTGCTCCATAACCCTGTCCGCCTGCTCTGAGCTCCCTGCTGGCGGCCGATTGCCCGCGAATCTGCAGGGGGCGGCGTTGCACCAGCAGCTCACAAGAGCTGCTGGTGCAATGCTGAATATGGAGAGCATATTGCTCTCCGCATTCAGCGAGGTCTGGCGGACCTGATCTGCACTGTCCGATCAGGTCTGCCAGACCTTTGATAAATATCCCCCCTGGTCTAAAAATTTCTTAAGAAATAAACAACATAATAGCTGCAATTTTTGGCAAAGAGACTAAAATTTGTGCATGCTTTATTCCTGATTGTAGTCAAATTTGAAAGCGTTGTAAAACGTAATAACACACACACTCATATAACACACACAATCATACAACACACACACCACACACTCTCATACAACACACAGCACACACTCATACAACACAAACACAATCATACAACACACACACACTCTCATACAACACACATTTTCATGTAACACACATACCACAAACACTCTCATACAACACACACACTTTCATATAACACACACTCACCCCATACACTCTCTTACAACACACACATACACACACACTTTCATATAACACACACACTTTCATATTACACGCATACCACACACACACTCATACAACACACATACCACACACACTCTCATATAATATACACATCACACACACTCATACAACAAACACACTCTCATACAACACACATCCCACACACTCTCATACACAACACACGCACAGCACACACACAATCTCATACAATACACCACACACCAGTGGCGGCTGGTGACTTTTGAGGATGGGGGAGCACTAGCCCCGCCCCTCAGATGGCCCCGCCCATTTTAATGTGTGTGTGTGTGTGTATGTATATATATCTATATATAACATATTATCAAATTTGCTTCATACTCTTTGTATCCTTTATTGAAAGAGCATCAATATCTCACTGAGAGCTAGTTGAACATATTGGGTCAGCCAATGACATGAGGCATATATGTGCAGGCACTAAACATCAGTTAATTCCCAGTAGTGCATTGCTGCTTTTGAGCCTACCTAGGTATCCTTTTTTACAACAGATATCAAGAGAACAAAGCATATTAGATAACAGAAGTAAATTGGAAAGTTGTTTAAAATTGTTCTATCTGAATCATGAAAGGAAAAATGTGGGTTCAGTGTCCCTTTAACTCATTATTACATTTTCTTCATAATGTACATTTGGAGGTTACCTGCATATAATTTATGGTTATTAGAGAGAGAGGGGGGGAGAGAGAGAGAGGGGGGGGGGAGAGAGAGAGATAGGGGGGAGAGAGACAGACAGAGAGGGGAGAGAGAGAGGGGGAGATAAAGAGCGAGATACAGAGAGAGAGACATAGTGAGAAGGGTGAGAGAGAGGGAGAGAGACACAGAGAGTGTCATGAAATCATGTTTACTTCACTCTCTGACCGTCCTTTACTGATTATGTCCTTGCACCTTCTGGAAACTCCCTCTCACATACAACGTATAAAACATCAACCAACCTATTGCTTAGTGCTTAGAATTCTGTCTCCTACCGCAATCAATCTCCTAAGGATTCACACTCCTCAGCAGCTGTTGCAACTGACACAGGATCTCTGCTCAACGGAGCCGGCTGTGACGTCACACGCCACCGGAACACTCCTAGCTACTCTCAACTCTCCTTACAGATTGTTACCGGTACCGGCCTCTCTGTTATCAACAGAAGTAGTTAACTAAAACGGACTTACACCTTCATCCTACTTGGTAAGATTTCAACTTTATATCTTACCTACCTTTCACTGCAATCCTGAATGTATCAAATCTGTTCAATTGTTACACAGCTGTTTCTAAAAGCCTCCTTGCAACTTATAACTAAATTAGGAATACTTTTCACAGAGATTTATAGATTTTGTGACTCATTCAATTGCTTAAGTCTTACTACTGAAGTTTTCTCTTTACACTAACATTAGACAGTTTACAACACTGATACTATTTCCTTCCCTGTTAAAGTGCTGTCTTGTCAAAATAGCTTCTACATCTTTCACTATCACAAGTTTATTATTGCTTATGGTTTATTGAATTGCACTTTGCATTTCCTCTTTTGTTTGCTTAGTTGCAGTATTCAGATTCAAACCAATATTAATTGCCAGACAGATATCTTCATACATATTAAACAAAAGCTGCGCCGTTGTTTCATATTTGTATCAGATAACTGTCTAACTACATTCATATTAATTCTTAAGGCTGCAGTTGTGGTTCAAAGTTATTACTTTGTTGTTCTTTTTCTGCCTTGTAGGAAAAGCAGAATTAATTCCTGACATTAATTCTAAGCCCCAAAAATGGACCCAGCAGCATTATTATCTCATGTGGAAGCCCTGACTCAGACTGTAGATAATCTAACTAAGGGCATGACTGCTTTACAGTTAGAAAATACTAGTCTAAAAAAATACATTGACGAAAAGACTGATAACTTACGATTAACATTTAGTACTCATGAACCCCAACCATCCCCCCCTCCACATTTCTCTGGCCTTAGGCATGAATTTAGAGAATTTAAGAATTCTTGTTATCTTTACTTTCAACTAAAACCAAAAACTTATGCCACTGACAATCTGAAGGTTCTTACTACCATCTCCTACTTAAAGGGTGAACCCCGTATTTGGGCAAATCTGTTTTTTGAAACTAATGACCCAATCTTACACTCCCTTGACCAATTTTTCAAAGCCATGGGTCAACTTTATGACGACCCCTACAAACAATTATCAGCGGAAACTGCTATGCGCTCACTCCGCCAACTTAAGAGACCAGTTGAAGAATATATAACTGATTTTAAAAAATGGTCATCTGACACCATGTGGAATGATCTCTCTTTGCGAAATCAATTTCGCCTAGGGCTCTCAGATCCCCTAAAAGATGAGCTTGCCAGACAACCCCTACCTGACACTCTAGACCAACTAATTGATTTAAGCATTACTTTAGACAGACGTTTGAGAGAAAGACGCTCTGAAAAACAACACTCAGACACCCTCATGAAAGCCTCTCATCTTAGTACATTACCCACTCAAAACAAAGCACTGACTAAGACCACTACTACCCCCATGGAGCTCGGATTTATCAGAGGTCCATTAACCCCTCAAGAAAAGTTGAGACGTAGAGCTAACGATCTCTGCATGTACTGCGGGGGGTTGGACCACTCCGTCAGAGATTGTAACCAACTTCTGCGCAGGAATGGTAAGCTACCAATAATACAAACTTGTTTATCAGCCAAACAAACGCTTACTAATCATTGTTCCCTTCCAATTCTGTTACAGTGGGAACACCACCGAATAGAATCGCAAGCAATCCTTGACTCTGGGGCTACTCACAATTACATTGACCAACACTTTGTTCTAACAAATAAAATACCACTTGTTAAAAAGTTAAATCCCAGTGTCCTCCGTTTTGTAGATGGTAAAGAAATAAGCTCAGGTCCCATACATCATCACACTATACCCTTACGAGTCACTACACAGACACATCATTCTGAATTTGTCTCTTTTGATGTCATTCCATCACCACAGTTCCCTGTTATTTTAGGTATTCAATGGCTAAAGAAACATGATCCTGATATTACTTGGTCCTCATCAACAGTACAATTTAAATCTCAGTACTGTATAGATACCTGTTTATTCCATGAAAATTTACTATTAATACACCCTGATACTGTACCAAAAGAATATTGGTCCTACTCAGATGTCTTTGACAAAAAAGAATCTGAGACGTTACCCCCTCACAGGGTTTATGATTGTCCGATAGATCTACTGCCAGGAGTAGATATTCCCTATGGACATATATTCCCTCTCTCAGAACCCGAATTAATACACCTTAAAGCTTATCTAAAAGAAAACCTACAGAAAGGATTTATACGTCCATCCACTTCTCCTGCAGGGGCTGGGATATTCTTTGTGACCAATAAAGACCAATCTCTTAGGCCCATAATTGACTATAGGGAATTAAACAAGCGTACCATAAAGAATAGGTATCCATTACCTTTAATTCCCCAACTCATAGATAGGTTAAGAAGCGCAACTTATTACACTAAATTAGATCTTAGAGGTGCATATAATTTGGTACGGATAAAGTCAGGACATGAATGGTTGACTGCTTTTCGAACAAGATATGGCCTATATGAATACACTGTTATGCCATTTGGACTTTGTAATGCTCCCGCTACTTTCCAGTATTTCATAAACGATATCTTCAAGGATTTGTTAGATCTGTTCGTGATCATATACTTAGATGACATTCTCATATATTCCTCCACTATCGAAGAACATATAAAACATGTCAAGATCATTCTATCTAGACTTAGGGATAATTCTTTGTATGTTAAGCTAGAGAAATGCATCTTCCACACTCAACATATTAAATTTCTTGGTTATGAAATCTCCCCAGAGGGTATCCAAATGGAAAACAACAAGGTCACTGCCATTTTGGACTGGCCAAATCCTAAAACAAAGAGAGATGTACAAAGGTTCATGGGTTTTGCTAATTTCTATAGGAAATTCATAAAGAATTTTGCACAATTGACTAGACCTCTTACTAATCTCACTAAAAATGTTGGACGTTTCTCCTGGGATAATAGTACACAACAAGTTTTTGACTACCTAAAAACAGCATTTACAACAGCTCCCATCTTGCGATATCCAAATCCTGACTTACAATATGTGTTGGAGGTGGACGCTTCTAATTATGCACTTGGTGCAATTCTTTCCCAGAGGTTAACGCCTATGGATCCTCTACATCCTGTCGCCTTCTACTCCAGAATTCTTAGTTCCCCTGAGATAAACTATCCCATAGGTGACAAAGAATTATTGGCAATCAAGGCCTCCTTGGAACATTGGAGGCATTTACTCGAGGGTACAAAGATTCCGGTATTGATATATACTGATCACAAAAATCTAGAATACCTAAAAACCAACAGAACCCTTAGTGCCCGTCAAGTACGCTGGAATTTATTTTTATCCAGATTCAACTTTCTCATTACATATAGACCTGCACAAAAGAATAAAAAGGCTGACGCTCTTTCTAGACACCTTGAAAATCCATTTACAACCCCAGAAGACAATTCTCTGATACCCGCTGAGAAATTTTTAGCGCTGACAATAGATCAAACCCAAGACTTTATAAAAGAACAAAATCTAGATGACTTTAAACCCAGTGCTGAGCTTTCCCTACATTCTGATGGGTTGATGTATCATCAAGAACAAATCTATGTACCTCCTACTCTCCGTCAAACTGTGTTAAGTTCTCTTCATGATTCAGCTCTGGTAGGACATCCGGGTATCACTAAAACACATGAATTAGTAAAAAGATACTTTTGGTGGCCTACACTATCACAAGATGTCTCAGAATTTGTAAGGACCTGCAAAACTTGTACTATATCAAAGACGCCTAAAACCTCTCCTACTGGGAAACTTATTCCCCTACCGACTCCAACCCGTCCATGGACCGATATAGCTCTGGATTTCATAGTCGATCTACCACTCTCCAATAGAAAAAACACTATTCTAGTAGTGGTTGATCTTTTCAGCAAAATGGCTCATTTCATTTCGTTTCATAAATTACCCACTTCAGCAGAAACCGTAAACTTACTAATAAATCACGTCTTCAAATTACATGGCATACCCCAATCTATAACTTCTGATAGAGGAACTCAGTTCACTTCCAAATTTTGGAAGCAGTTATGTCAAGCATTAGGTATCTCAAGGAGGTTGAGTACTTCTTTTCATCCTCAAACTAATGGCCAAACCGAAAGAACGAACCAGTGGATTGAACAATATCTTAGATGTTTCGTAACTACTAGGCAAGATAATTGGGTGGACTTATTACCCTTTGCCGAGTTTGCATTCAATAACTCCTACCACACCTCTACAAAATCAACTCCTTTTTTCATTAACTATGGATTTCATCCCTCCTTCCATTGGGATACTTCTACTGCCAATTCTTGTCCTGTAGTTAATGAGGTAATAAACACCATCTCCGATTCTTTTTCTGTAACTGAACAGCACCTAAAATTGGCTAAAGATCGCTACAAAAAGTATTTCGATAGAAAGAGGAATCCGTCTCCTAAATATCAGATAGGGGATTATGTATGGTTGTCTACGCGTAATCTACGGTTGCCCTTCCCAACTAAGAAGTTATCCTCGACTTTTATTGGGCCTTTTCCCATCCTCCGGATCGTGAATTCCAATGCTGTCACCCTTGACTTGCCACCTTCTATGAAGACTCACCCTACTTTCCACATAAGTCTCCTCAAACCCTACCGGACTCTACGTGACCATAGTGTCAGTGACCTGCACCTACCTTCTATTCCGATACCTCAATCTGAATATGAGGTACAGAAAATTTTGGACTCCCGTACTGTGGGAACTGGCGTTCAGTATTTGGTTCATTGGAAGGGTTATCCGGATTCAGAAGACTCTTGGGAGCCGTCTTCCAACCTCTCTGCTCCTCGCCTCTTGGCTCAGTTTCACCGCCGTCATCCGGACCGTCCTCGCCCTGATCCCCGGAGTTGATCTTTGGGGTGGGGGTTCTGTCATGAAATCATGTTTACTTCACTCTCTGACCGTCCTTTACTGATTATGTCCTTGCACCTTCTGGAAACTCCCTCTCACATACAACGTATAAAACATCAACCAACCTATTGCTTAGTGCTTAGAATTCTGTCTCCTACCGCAATCAATCTCCTAAGGATTCACACTCCTCAGCAGCTGTTGCAACTGACACAGGATCTCTGCTCAACGGAGCCGGCTGTGACGTCACACGCCACCGGAACACTCCTAGCTACTCTCAACTCTCCTTACAGATTGTTACCGGTACCGGCCTCTCTGTTATCAACAGAAGTAGTTAACTAAAACGGACTTACACCTTCATCCTACTTGGTAAGATTTCAACTTTATATCTTACCTACCTTTCACTGCAATCCTGAATGTATCAAATCTGTTCAATTGTTACACAGCTGTTTCTAAAAGCCTCCTTGCAACTTATAACTAAATTAGGAATACTTTTCACAGAGACTTATAGATTTTGTGACTCATTCAATTGCTTAAGTCTTACTACTGAAGTTTTCTCTTTACACTAACATTAGACAGTTTACAACACTGATACTATTTCCTTCCCTGTTAAAGTGCTGTCTTGTCAAAATAGCTTCTACATCTTTCACTATCACAAGTTTATTATTGCTTATGGTTTATTGAATTGCACTTTGCATTTCCTCTTTTGTTTGCTTAGTTGCAGTATTCAGATTCAAACCAATATTAATTGCCAGACAGATATCTTCATACATATTAAACAAAAGCTGCGCCGTTGTTTCATATTTGTATCAGATAACTGTCTAACTACATTCATATTAATTCTTAAGGCTGCAGTTGTGGTTCAAAGTTATTACTTTGTTGTTCTTTTTCTGCCTTGTAGGAAAAGCAGAATTAATTCCTGACAGAGAGAGAGCAACAAAGAGGGGGGAGAGAGAGATATACAGAGAGGGGGATAATGAGATACAGAGAGGGGGAAAGAGAGAGACATAGGGGGAAGAGGGAGAGAGGGGGAGAGATACAAACACACAGATACAGAGAGGGGGGGAGAGATACAGAGACAGCGAGGGGGAGAGATATAATGACAGGGGGGAGATACAGAGAGGGGGAGAGATACAGAGACAGCGAGGGGGAGAGATACAATGACAGGGGGGAGATACAGAGACAGAGAGGGGAGATACAGAGACAGAGAGGGGAGATACACAGACAGAGAGGGGGAGAGATACAGAGACAGAGAGAGGGGAGGGATACAAAGACAGAGAGGGGGGAGGGATACAGAGACAGACAGGGGGGAGAGATACAAAGACAGAGAGGGGGGAGAGATACAAAGACAGAGAGGGGGGAGAGATACAGAGACAGACAGGGGGGAGAGATACAAAGACAGAGAGGGGGGAGAGATACAGAGACAGAGAGGGGGAGAGAGACAGAGAGGGGGGAGAGATACAGAGACAGAGAGGTGGAGGGGGGAGAGATACAGAGACAGAGAGGGGGGAAAGATACAAAGACAGAGAGGGGGTAGAGATACAAAGACAGGGAGGGGGAAGAGATACAGAGAGGGGGGAGAGATACAGAGACAGAGAGGGGGGAGAAATACAAACACAGAGAGGGGGGAGAGATACAGAGACAGAAAGTGTTGGCAAATTTACATAGGGAAATCATGGTTTTGCCACTGTAATTTAAACTATTTAATACCTGAATAGTTAAAACACTGACAAGGGAGGCACTAGGCAGCCAATAAGGACTCTACCCCCTGGCTGGAATTTATTAGCCTGCACACTCTGCAGAGATGTTATTGCTAAATAGCAAGCACAGACATTCACATATGATAGAAGCTTTATGCTGTGGGATTTAGCTCCGTGTGCTAAACACTGCCTGTCAAGATGATATATGCAGTGTTTAGCACACGGAGCTAAACTGCACCACATAAAGCTTAGATTCCTCTGCTCTACCTCTCAATTCTAGCAGACAGTGCAGGAGGGAAGACTGTTGGTCTAAACTACTGAAGGGTGACTGGGGGAGGAAGCTAGTAACGTGCGTCTGCTTTTTTGCTACAATCACTTAGGCTGCATCTGCCGAGTGCTTCTGACTGCTTGTTTTTCTTCTCTCTCCCCCCCTTGAAACTAAAGTTACAGCCTTACAGTAATGATAACTAACTGAACTGGAACTTCCTAAACACAGATATCTATACATTATATACCGTGCAATATATAATGCATAGATATCTGTGTTTAGGAAGTTCCAGTTCAGCGTGGTTAGTTAGTTATCATTACTGTAAGGTTGTAACTTTAGTTTCAAGGGGGAGAGAGAAGAAAAACAAGCAGTCAGAAGCACTCGGCAGATGCAGCCTAAGTGACAGCGGCCACCGGCCAGGCTCAAATGTAGTTGATGACGTTGCCTGTTGTGCCATGTTACTAGAGTTGTTACTAGAGTTGTGTGTATAATATACACACTGGGCCACCACCGGAAACAAATGACTAAATATACAGCAGAGCAGTTGTGGTTTGATCACACCATGTTTAGTTACTAATATAACTTATATTAGTAACTAAACATGGTGTGATCAAACCACAAAAATAAAAAAAATACATAAGCCCTTACCTCTACCTTTTAGCGCGCAAACACTGTCTGGGGCATCACAGCAACAACTCTCACTCTCCCGGTCTGCAGGCAGTCAAAAGGATGTCACATGATCATATGGGAATGATGAGTTGATGACGCGGCTCTTCTGTGTGACTCTGTCATTGGCTGCTGATGGCCTGCTGCCTGTCTCCCTCGGGTCCCTCCCACCCCTCGCACAGGCTGAAGTGTGCGAACAGCTAAGTATGGGGATGGGGAGGCTGGGAGCTGCGCAGCAGGCAATTTTAGATTGCGCAAAGCACAGTGCCATAGCTTAGGCTATCGCACGTGCGGTAGGGCTTTGATAGATAGATTAAAATTTAGTACAGGGGCCAGGCAGGCAGGCTGTGTATCTATGTAAGCTATTTGTGTAATATTTTGGCACTTTTACTTAAAAAATAAAATGAAAGTTTATATTGTATTTTTTTCTGGGGGGTAAAAAAAAATATAATTTTTTCAATAGGGGGCTATTGGAAAAATTATATATTTTTTTCTTTTTTCTTCAGGGATGCTGAGGGGGGCACGTGCGAATGTGCTCAAATGGAGGAGCCTCCACTGCCACACACACTCCTACAACACACACACATGTCACGACCCAGTACACATGGTGTTGTGACCCAGTAATGGGTCCCAACCCGTGGTTTGAAGAACCCTGATCTATATGGTACACAATAACTAGCTTTTGTCTTGCTGTGACAAACTTATAAAATGCTATTGATTTTAGTTCTTATAAATTATATTAATATAACAATGTTAGTTGTGCAAAGCTGGGGAATGGGTAGTAAAGGCACTATCTATTTACACAATAAAACATTTGACGTAGACTGTCCCTTTAAACTTTACATTGTACTCAGACAGATATCTCAATGTGAACACATTTTGCAGCTATACTGCTTTGGGCTCTAATCCCTATATTTTGTATAAGCTTTGCAATGTACAGCATTGTGTGTACAATAACACAGGCTTCCATGATTCTATTGTGCACAGAGCATTATGAATATGTGTACAGTTCTCACTGCCATTGTTTTCTTTAGGTAGTGGAATCAAATGAGATGTTTCTATAGTATTAATAAAAAACAAATTGCCTGCTTAAAAAAAGACATAAGAATGTGACAATATTTTATAAAGAAATTACAGAAAAATATGTATTTGAAATTGTACAATTCATAATTCTTTACAGGGAGCACAACTATTTTGTTTTGAGAAACCAGTTTTTAACCTGAATAATTAACTAATTTCTGTTCAATATATACTTTAAATATAATATAATTTACACCTATTTCACCTCCAATAATTTGAATATAATTGCATTGAATTGTGAAAGGATATAAATATACTTTGTGAGCATTGCAATACTAAATGTACTGTTTGTCCCATAACATAATGCTAACATTGACTGAAGCTGAGGTCCACACTTACCAATCTGTATTGATCCTAACACACTGACTGGACTGAAACTGAAAGTAATATTAGGTGGTGCTGTAAGTGGGAGGATTCATGCTTAAGGTGGAATAGCATGATTATATTTTATTATAAATCGTGCTCACGATTTAGCTAAATCATGCGCACAATTTAGCTAAATCGTGCTCACGATTTTACTCAATCGTGCGCACGATATAGGTAAATCATGCTCATGATATAGCTAAATCGTGCGCACGATTTAGCTAAATGTGCTCACGATTTATAAAAAAAAAATATTGTGTGACACCTCTGGGGCTCCGTAATATATACAGTATATAGATAGATATTTTTTTATTTTTTATTGAGGAATTTCACAATACATTTTATAAAGCTTACATAGGAATATACTATGGGGACTATCTATCAAGCTCCGAAAGGACTGCTGCTCCATAACCCTGTCCACCTGCTCTGAGCAGGCGGACAGGAATTGCCACAATTCAACCCGATCGAGTACGATCGGGTTGATTGACACCCCCTGCTGGCGGCCCCTTAGCCATGAGTCTGCAGGGGGCGGCGTTGCACGAGCAGCTCTTGTGAGCTGCTGGTGCAATGTTAAATACGGTTAGCGTATTGCTCTCCGCATTCAGCGATGTCTTGCGGACCTGATCCACACTGTCAGATCAGGTCCGCAAGACATTTCTTAAATATACCTCTATTAGTGAGAGTACAGACCATCTTTAGAAACACATTTGTTTATCCCAAATAGCTATCCTCATTTTGGGACTATTATGCTAAAGTATTACCAAGGTATAGGGAATATATAAAGAAAAACAAAACTAAAGGAGAACACAACTGTTAAAAATAACATATTCTGAAGTATGCTGATTTAGGGCCACAGCCAATCATGACAATATTAGTTTAGCAATAAAAAGTAACCTGCTCTGGCATATTTCTTCTGAAAGAGAAAAGGGCTCGCTTACAGGTTAAATGTTGTATAGAGGGGCTATATGTTATGTTTTTGCTTATTTTATTTTTTTAAATATGTTAGTACCCCAAAAAGAAAAAATTGACATACTGGGATAGATCCAGGTGTTTAGGCAACTGTGCTAGGTAATGGCAACTAAAAACAGTTTTGTAGTTTAGATAACATATTCTGGGTTATACAGAATTGGAGTCACAAACAATCATCACAATATCCCTTGAGCAATAGAATGTGACCCATTCTGACTTATGTCTTCTGAGATAGTATAGTACATAATTAATGATGAAATGTTGTATAGGGGAGTTATATGTTATATATCAATTATATAAAGCAGTACCCGAAGCAGAAGAATCAATCACACAGGTTGAGATCAAGTGTATAGGCAACTGTGTCAGGTAAAAACAACTAGGAATATTGTGATATGACTTCCAAGTACTAAGGCGTTAGGTAGGTGTGTGTTATGTAATCTGCCTCTTAACTGTCCTCATGGCTCCGGCCGCAAGCCACAAGAGAGAAATGTGTGTCACCCTAGTACTGCATATTCATGTGTTGTGTATGTGTTAGGTATCAAACTTACTGCACAGACCTAATGAAGTGTGAGGTTCTAGAAGTACCGCCCAGCCAGTAACCACAGCTTGATGGTTGGAGTTTCAAATATAACTGAAAAAGAAAAACCTTTGAATGCATTCGCTCATGCAACTATACGCTAAACTTTTTAACCATATATAAACACTGACAACTTAAATAACTTTTAAATGAACTGCTATTAATGTTCGTGTCGCTGTGTCAGAAAGGATCTTAGCCTCAGGGTTCAAATATGCCTTCAGCCCCAGGCTTTAGGTTGTAGAAAGGAATGACGATCTCTCTGTACAGTTCAGTTAGAATGCCGCAGTTGATGATAGAGTCGCAATGCAGATCCAAGTGTCGCCATGGGGTGCGTGTTGCAGATCTGAGTTTATGCATCCCCAGCCCAAAGTGTGAATTTTTTTACAAGTATCCAGTGGTGCGGTGATCACGGATGGTTGATATGGTGAACTTAAACTTGTGTACTCGCGGGAGCACCCTCCAAACTCCCGCAAGTCAGCGGCCTCCATCGTGTGATTTTTCCCTCCGTGGCGGCTGGTTAACGTGTACCCAAAGGTACATTGGTCTTCTTAGCTGTGTATAGAGTTATGGGTGTCTTTGGGGTTACTGCATAGTAGCCTTCCGGATTGTCCAAAAGTTCTTTGTTATCTGATGGTGCATGCCTTGAGGTGGTGGCTGTCTCTATGTATTGAGGCCCTTTTCGTCTGCTGCAGGACTGGTGGTTTCTAACGGATCCTTTACATTTATAGCTGTAGCCCTTATAGTCCGATGGGGCTGTATCAATTAGTCTCTGACATAAAGCCTTAAATCTATACCAGTGAGCGTTTAAGATGTCTTGAGGCTGTATGGATCCAGTAGCGGCCATTTTAACTGCAATTTAATGGCGCCTTTTTGTATTGTTTGCCTTCCTTTAGTCTTTGTCTTCTTCTGTTCTCTTACAGTTCCCCTCTGCTGTGGATAGAGCTGAGAAGATCCTAGCAGGCTTGCTAGTAGTCTTAGTTGTGGCCAAGTACCTTGTGTTACCGAGGGTGGTAGTGTTACCTCTGATGGGCCGCCGCCCTATGTCTCAGATGTCTGTTTCGGGCTCCGGTGTCACAAACACAGCTTTTTGAAGGTTTTTAAAAGCCCCTACATAGTGAGATGCTTTAGTAAAACTGGAAGATGGTTTTCACTGTAAGATTTCTCCTTAAAACGGCGGTTTAGTGGAGATTCAACAGAAGCTCTGAAGAGTGCGACCATTCAGGATCGCTGTACAGACAGGCCCCCCATAGATAGATATTTTATCCCCAAAAAATCATGTATATATATATATATATATATATATATATATATATATTTATTTATGAATAAATAGAAAATATTCTTCTATGTGATTGTGAAGAACATTGGAATGTAAAATATATTTCATGTTAGAACACGATAAAAAAGTGACCAAGTTTGCGCAAAATGTATTTTTCTTCTCACTTTTTGTGTTCTATTGAAGTCTAAGGGGGAATTAACACGGGCGTGATATATTCAAAGCTATGCTTTTTTGCACGTCAGATTAGAGCGCGACCGAAAACATTTTACCATGCTTATATTTAAATTTAATAGCATTTGAGAAGGCTGCAACAAAAAAATTTTCAAAATATGTATATATAAATAACTTTGAAAATAGAGGGGCCCATACAGACGTTTGGGGGATGTTATAAAAACTAGAAGGTCCCTTTGTGCCATGGTAAAAATAAAGGCACATTTTTTTTTGCTAGGTTATCACTGTCAACACCGTCATCACTTAGCTATTTAGACAAAATGTACAACTTTTTTAATAAAGGAACTTGTGCACTATAAAATAAACTTTATTGGGGGTCTGTAAACAGTTTAGGTTTTTTATTTTAATTGTGATCGCTTCCTGCTGCTTTCAGGGTATTGCAGTGATGCCTCGATATTGAGGCATCCTGCAATACCCTTTTTTTAGCATCCGATGCAGAGAGAGACACTCTGTGGCCCTCTCTGCATCGGCCAGTGATGGTGCAGATCGTTGGTGGGTGGGAGCCATGGCAGGGAGGCAGGTAAACAGTTTAGGTTTTTTATTTTAATTGTGATCGCTTCCTGCTGCTTTCAGGGTATTGCAGTGATGCCTCGATATTGAGGCATCCTGCAATACCCTTTTTTTAGCATCCGATGCAGAGAGAGACACTATGTGGCCCTCTCTGCATTGGCCAGTGATGGTGCAGATCGTTGGTGGGTGGGAGCCATGGCAGGGAGGCAGGTGAGCGGCCCATCACTAGAGGATTTCTGGTGTGTGGTCCGGTAGTTTGCGCAAGGGGGGTGGGTGCATGCGCACATGTGATGAGGCAGGAGCAGATGGGACCGCTACACTATGGAACATAGTGGTCAATAACATAATAATAGAGTAAAATAGAGATTTGGGAAAGGGTTCTGGGAGGGGGAGGGGGGTAGGGTATTGAGGGGGGGGCAGCTACACTATGAAAAAAAATGGTTTTTTTTGTTTGTTTTTTATAAAATAGCCCAACTTTACTGGAAACTGGGTACTGGCAGACAGCTGCCAGTACCTAAGATGTCACCTAACAGTTTGAGGTGGGAGGGTTAGAGAGCTGTTTAGGGGGGTCAGGAAAGTTGGGAGGTAGGGAGGGATAATGCCCTACATAAAATATATATTAAAAAATATATATATAAAAAAAAAAAAACATTTATTTTTATACTGGCAGACCTTTGGGGGTGGGGGAGGAAGAGAGCTGTTTGAGAGGGGGTAGGGAGGGATCAGGGGGTGAGATGTGTCAGGTGGGAGGGTGATCTCTACACTAAAGCTAAAATTAACCCTACAAGCTACCTAATTAACCACTTCACTTCTGGGCATAATACAAGTTTGGTGCACAGCAGCATTTAGCAATCTTCTAGTTACCAAAAAGCAATGCCAAAGCCATATATGTCTGCTATTTCTGAACAAATGGGATGCCAGAGAAGCATTTACAACCATTTGTGCCATAATTGCACAAGCTGTTTGTAAATAATTTCAGTGAGAAACCTAAAGTTTGTGAAAAAGTTAACGATTTTTTTTATTTGATCGCATTTGGCAGTGAAATGGTGGCATGAAATATACCAAATGGGCCTAGATCAATACTTTGTGTTGTCTACTATATATATATATATATATATATATATGTAAAAGGTTATTCAGGGATTCCTGACAGATATCAGTGTTAAAATGTAACTTATGCAAATAAAAAAATAAAAAAAGGTTTGGAAAAAATGCTTCTTGTATTTATTGCCCTATAACTTGCAAAAAAAGCAAAGAACATGTAAACATTGGGTATTTCTAAACTCAGGACAAAATTTAGAAACTATTTTGCATGGGTGTTTAGATTATGGGGGTCAAAGTTAGAAAAAGTGTGTTTTTTAAAGTAAATTATAAGATATGATGAAAAGTCCCTTTAATGGCGAGAAAAACGGTATATAATATGTGTAGGTACAGTAAATGAGTAAGAGGAAAAAAATTACAGCTAAACACAAACACTGCAGAAATGTAAAAATAGCCCTGGTCCCTAATGGTAAGAAAATTGAAAAGTTATCTGGTCACTAAAGGGTTAATATAGGCCAATTTTTGGTATATTTCAAACCATTGTTTTGTAGCCAAATGCAATCATATTAAAACAAATTGTTAACTTTTACACAAACTTTAGGTTTCTCTCATAAGACAAATGGTTCCTTACACAAGACACAACTAAGATTTTAATCCACTCTCTCATTCTTTCCCGCCTTGATTACTGCAACTCTGTCCTCTCTGGTCTCCCCACCTGCCGCCTAGCTCCTTTACAATCCATAATGAATGCCTCTGCCAGACTCATCTTCCTTACACGTCGCTCTTCATCTGCTGCTCCACTCTGACAATCCCTTCACTGGCTTCCTCTTGCCTCTAGGATCAAAAACAAAATTCTCACTCTGACATACAAAGCCCTCAACTGCACTGCTCCCTCCTATATCTAAGACCTTGTCTCCAGATACTCTCCCTCCCGTCCCCTTCGCTCTGCTCATGACCTCCTACTCTCCTCCTCTCTGGTTACCTCATCGCACTCCCGTTTACAGGACTTCTCCAGACTGGCTCCCATCTTGTGGAACTCTCTGCCTCGCCCCACAAGACTCTCCCCTAGTTTTGAAAGCTTCAAGCACTCGCTAAAGACTCTACTGTTCAGGGATACATACAACCTATGCTAACCTTACTTTATACCAGTTCCACTCCTCCATTGCTATCCCCGGAACCCCCTTAAGTCCAGCTGTTTGTAGATCACCTTCTTAAGAGCTGATTAGAACAGTGCAACTCTTGGCAGGGCCCTCTACCCATTTGATCCCTTTAATTGTTTTGCTGTACTACCCTCTGTTTACAGCGCTGCGGAATCTGTTGGCGCTCTACAAATAACCGATAATAATAATAATAATGGTTGTAAAAGGTTTTCTAGGGTCTCTTTTGTTCAGAAATATCAGACATGCATGGCTTTGCAATTGATTTCTGCCAATTAGAAGGCCACTAATTGCAACTGCGCACTACACTTCTGAAATGAACAGTGAAGCGATTAATTAGTTAGCTGGTAAGGGAAATAATATTTTAAAGGGACAGTCAACACCAGAATTTTTGTTGTTAAAAAAGAAAGATAATCCCTTTATTACCCATTTCCCAGTTTTGCATAACCAGCACTGTTATAGAAATACACTTTTTACTGCTGTGATTACCTTGTATCTAAGCCTCTGCAAACTGCCCCCTTATTTCTGTTCTTTTGACAGACTTGCATTTTGGCCAATCAGTGCTCACTCCTTTGTCACTTCATGTGCACAAACTCAATGTTATCTATATGAAACACATGAACTAATGCCCTCTAGTGGTCAAAATGCATTCAGATTAGAGGCAGTCTTCAAGGTCTAAGAAATTAGCATATGAACCTTCTAGAATTAGCTTTCAACTAAGAATACCAAGAGAACAAAGCCGAATTGGTGATAAAAGTAAATTGTTGTTTAAAATGGCATTTCCTATTTAAATCATGAAAGTTTTTTTTAACTTGACTGTCCCTTTAATGCAGATATTACCCTCTGATTTGACACTTCCTACCTCCCTGATCCCTCCCAACAGCTATCTGCCAGTAACTTGTTTATAGATACTGTTGTTTTTTTATTTTTTCTGGAGTGTAACGGTCCCCCACACCTCTCTCCTCCCTTTGATCATGCAGTTTGGATTCATATGATAACAGAACACCGATCGTGAAGGCAGGATGTAGATATATGTTACGATGGTAGGATAAGCTGTTTACCGCATGATGTATATCTATGTCTGATTGGCGCAAGGGGTTAACAGTTTCTTCTTAGTTTGGGGGGCTTGGTGAATTTCAAGAGCAGGTGATTATGTTTCCAATGAGGGGTCTTGATCATATGTAACTGCATTTAAAAGTTTGAATAACCTTCCCCCCATCCAGCTCCCTTGCAGCTACTGTGACTCTGATCCTTTGTGACATAACCAAAAGTTTGTGGCAACTTCACTGTCACTCCCATTGAAGGCTTGGGAGTGCCACCCACTAGGCTTCCAACAGCTTCTGATTGGTGATCCTCCTGCATGATGAGAAAGCCTCATTACACGGGCCGGGATGAGCATGATGAGAAAGTATTTTCCTGTGCACCGAAGCTGTTAAAAAAAAAAAAAAAACTTCAGAGTTAACTTCCATTGTCAAATTGTGCGCAGACTTATAAATGCACATTTTCTGAGGCTCAGGTTCTGCTTAACATGTGCAAGAGGTTACAGTGTATGAGGGTGTGATTCACTGATGACTGTCACATGATAAGGGAAAAGGGAAATGGAAAGAAATGTAGGGAAAAAAATGGTCCTTTAAATTAATATGAATCTCAAATCTTTTTATAAAATGAATGCTAATAATTGCTAGCACCACTAGCTGTGTGGTGTTTGGGGGGTTCTGCTATGGATGCTCTTGTGATGATGATGATGATGATGATGATGATGATGATGATGATGATGATGATAATGATTGCTGCTCTGGAGTGCCAGTAGTGGCTTTTCTGCTTTCTCCATACTATTCTTCAGTTAATTTTTCTGCTGATTATTTATTATACTTTTTTTAGAATAGAAGAATGCATATAAATGACTAAAGTATATCAAATTATTTAGTATGTTGTGGTGTGCCCGCTTTATTCCCGTGTATATATGGTATAAATTATAAAATGCCTTTCTGTTTCAGTTAATTTATCCATATATTATATAATCATCATGATTAGCAAATAAAGTAATGCAGAAGAGTATTTTGGCTTAGGAAGCAGAATTTGAAGGCGTCCAGCAAATTCGGAGGCAAAGTTCTATATCATAATGCTCTCCAAATTCTTAACTTATTCATTTTTTGTCTGCAAATAAACTATTCATAACTGTTAAAGGGACAGTCAACCATAGAATTGTTATTGTTTTAAAAGATAGATAATCCCTTTATTACTCATTCCCCAGTTTTGCATAACCAACACAGTTATACTTAATGTACTTTTTACCTTTGTGATTACCTTGTATCTAGGAACCTTCTTCCAGCCCCCTGATCACATGACTGTGACTGTTTATTATCTATTGTCTTAAATTTAGCATTGTATTGTGCTAGATCTTAAATAACTTTCTGTGCCTGAACACAGTGTTATCTATATAGCCCACGTGTACTTTCTGTCTCTTTGTGTTGAAAAGAGATTTAAAAAGCATGTGATAAGAGGCAGCCCTCAAAGGCTTAGAAATTAGCATATGAGCCTAGCTATGTTTAGGTTAAACTAAGAATACCAAGAGAAAAAAGCAAAATTGATGATAAAAGTAAATTGGAAAGTTGATTAAAATTAAAAGTCCTATCTGAATAATGAAAGTTTAATTTATACTTGACTGTCCCTTTAAGCGCGTGATCCCTGTCTGTGTCCCTGGCCTCCAGTGATGAGAAATATATTAAACACAATTGAGATAGAGGGGTCCATCACAGAGGAGTTCTCAGTGCCTAGAACAGAACAAAACCTAAATACACCACTTAATTCTGTTCAAAGCGAATATTTACTTAAAAAGCATTCACGTGTTGTGAACAAATATTATGTAACTATTCTAAAGTACCTTAATTTTCTCCTTTTTTTAATTTTAGTATGATTGTAATAGATGTGTATCCTGTAAGTAATTACTTATTTTGTTGCATACAAGCAACTGCTGACTTTCTGGGTAAATGTGGTGTTATAATGATGGTGCATGAGGCATGAACAAAATGCATGTGCACAGAAAAAAAATGTGTTTTAGGTGAATCATTCGTCTTTTTTGTTTAGTCCAATATTCGCTCATGGGGATGTCCACACACTGTTGCCTAAGGGGAACGTCTTCAAGAAAACAAAAGACCAGCTGGATAAATAAAGTTAAAGTAGTAGCTAGCAACACTGCTGCAAAGCAGGAGCATCACAAAAAAATACTTTTTTGCATCATTTTTTAAAAAATTTGGTCAGGATTAGCTTACATACGTTTTAACTGACAAGGACATTGTTGGGTTGTTATTGAATAGCATAATTTCCCTCCTTTATAGTAATGGTTTTCACAGCATCAACAAATCAGCAACATTTATTGACACATGTATTTGTCAGTTCTTTGACTTACTAAAGGGACCTGAATGCAAAAAATAACAAAAATGTATTAATATTTTTAGCATTAGCCTGATAATAAAGGCATGTATTTAATGCATAGCATGTGTGTATGCCTCTAAAATAGCAATAGCTTTTATTAGAAGCATATTTGCTGATAGAATTTTTTTTTTTCTTCTAAAAACAGTTTTGGCCATAGGAAAAATTAAACACTAAGGGCTAGATTACAAGTAGAGTGCTAAATATCGCTTGCGTGCAAGCGATATTATCTCTCCACTTTGTAATAGCGCATGATAATGTGTGCTTGTATTATAAATAAATTGCAATGCAAAAGCAAACTCGCATTCGCATTGCTAGGAAGCATTGAGCACATGAGAGCGCGCTTCCATAGGCTCCGTCAGAGAAGGCATCAGAACCTTGTGCAGCATTTTTAAAGATATACTGTATGTATATATACATATATATGTATGTGTTAGTATGTGTAAATACACATAAATATACAGTATATGTATATAAGCATATACATATATATTTACATTGCCGTCTTTGATTTAAAAGTTTAGATTATTTTGACTTTTTTTTTTTAAACAATGATTGTCCATTGCTTAAATATATAAATTACAGGGACATTAAACTTGAATAAAACTAATACATTTAAATATAACCATACCCATATGTACGATTCAACAAGCTGAATATCCCTTTAATTAAATTATACTGATTGCTTTGTTACTGAAATATGCTTTTCAACAAACTTTTTTTTTGATGCATACTAATAAAAGTATTGTACAGTTATGTGCTAGCAATATCAGGTTTATAGTGGTTGTTTGCCCGCGTCGGAATGAGCACTCAAATTACAAGTTGAAAGTAAATGTGAACGCAATCGTGATTTACACTAAAATGATTACCGTGTTATTATACTCATAATAACACTATCCTATAAAAATGATTAAAAAAAATATTGTATAAAAAAGTTAGGCTCAAAGACATGAGACCTTAGGTGTTAGAAAAAAAAGGCATGCAAAGGGCTTTAACATAAAGATACACACTTATACAAGTCTAAAGATGGATGTGTACTGTATATTTATACATATGTATATAAGTGTGTTCATATGTATTTATATGTGTATATATGTATTTACAGGCATACATACACATAAATACATATGTATACATATATACAAAGCATATTTATGCAATACTAATAGTAATAATATTTAATAGAGTTTTATTCTGTGTTTTTAGTATAAATATTTCACATTCCAGTGTTCTTCAAATAGGGGAATAGGTTCTGGTCTGCACACTTTCAAGTATTTCAGAGCTAGTCGAAATTTTCAATATTTCATCAATGACTCACAATTTTTCTTCTTTTCAAAAGCATTTATTTTCCAACATTTTGGCCCTAATATCTTGACAAAGGCCCAAATTAGGGCCGAAACATTGGAAAATAAATGCTATTGAAAAGAAGAAAAATTCTCCAATATTGTTATGGTCTCCAATAAGACATTCTCTGGTATTATTACTCAATCATTTTTATTCAGTGACGTTGCTGAGTTGTGCACCTTCCTTAGACCGTTAAAACAACAAGTGTATACATTACTTACCCCCTTTAATACCCCAATACCACCGGGACATCCTCACCCAGCGGCAAACCCGGCGTTCCAGCAGGGCAACTGCACATGCGCCTCCGGCGTGTCATGGGAATACCAGCAGGACAAAACTAAAAAAGCAAAGCAGATAATTACATTGATACAGTCGGAGAGTGTATAGTGTTGTCATCAACATTAGCAGCGTCACATTTGTAGCGTTATCTTAATCGTCAGTCGTATTAGCCATACACTTGCTCTAAACAATACTTCTTCAAACTATTCCCCTATTACCGTTACAGCAGATCTGCACAGAATCTAACACATAGTCTTGTCGGACCATCCCACTGAACTTAAAGATCTTATTACACTGTATACAGGTCATCCCTGCAGGTAAAAACTACACACCTGTTTAAGATATCGTAATTCAAGTAAATCACCCTGTACGTAGTTTTTTGGATTCAGACAGAGTACCAGCCCTTATTCAGCTACTGTAAATTGATATCCTATAACACAGAGTTTTTCAACCAGTGTGCCATGGCACACTAGTGTGCCGTGAGAGATCCTCAGGTGTGCCACGGCAGACTGACAACAGTGTGACATATTTTTTAAACTTTGCCTGTTTTTTACTCCCAGTGCAGGGGTAGCTTGTAAGAGGCATGGCATAACAGCACAATGCATACAGTATGTGTGTGTTTGTGTGTATGTATATATATATATATGCTGTATTAGGCTACAATGTGTGATTTTTTTTAAATTTTGGGATGGTGGTGTGCCACAGGATTTTTTAATGTAAAAAAGTGTGCCACGGCAAACAAAAGGTTAAAAATCACTGCTATAACATATCATATCATCACACTATCTATGATAAAAGACACATATGGTCAACCTAATTTCCAAATATATATATAACATAATCCATTATGTCAACTGTAACACCTTAAGTAAAAAAATAGAGCTACATACAGCAGTCATCACAATTGACACAATGGCTTACTTACATCATGTACATACTAGATTAACCCACTATAGCCCCTAAGTATATACATCAGGGATGCTACAATTAACATACTTTCAGGCTAATAAATACTGTGGTTCCCATAGCAAATAACTTTACCCCTCAGGTATAGAGGCCAATTTATTAAATGTCTGTCGGACCTGATCCGACAGTGCGGATCAGGTCCGACAGACATCGCTGAATGCGGAGAGCAATACGCTCTCCGTATTCAGCATTGCACCAGCAGCTCTTGTGAACTGCTGGTGCAACGCCACCCCCTGCAGACTCACAGCCAATTGGACGCCAGTAGTGGGGTGTCAATCAACCTGATCATACTCAATCGGGTTGTATTGTGGCGATTCCTGTTCGCCTGCTCAGAGCAGACGGACAGGGTTATGGAGAAGAGGTTTTTAGACCGCTGCTTCATAACTGGGGTTTATGGCGAGTCTGAAGACTCACCAGAAACATGGCCCTTTAAGCTCCATTCGGAGCTTGATAAATGGGCCCCATAGACTCAATAGCTTACTTACATCGTATACATACTAGATTAACCTAATATAGATTTGAAGTCCAATTGCATAATGAAATACAAAATAAGTTACATCTCAATTATTAAATTTTATTCAACTACCAGGTCTGAAACTCTGTGATGGGATTCCAACATTATAGATGTAACAGAATGTCATATTTGGCTGCTTTATACTGAGCTGCTGATACTTTGTACTGTGCCCTTTATGTGAGGAGAGACAGCCAATCCAGAAATGCATGAAAATGCTATGGGAGAGGGCTAAAGATCCAGTCAGAAGAAGGCGGGAAGAGAGGCCATACGCTCATCCTCTCCAGAAATAGTTTGTCCATTGCCTGGTTGTGTTATTTGATTGCAATTTCCCTGCTGTTACATTGCAACCAAGGTAGTAGAAGTTTAGTGCACTACAGCTACAAGTAGAAAACTAGAAGTAGAAAATTTTCATTACTGCTTTGCTTGTGTCAAGCTCTCTGCAGTTTCTGGATTTTTCTGCAGTTGTGTGAAAGGGCATTATCCAATCAGTAGAAGGGAAGTAAAAGACTGCCATCTCTATTATGCTTCTGTCCAGTGTCCTGCTGTTTTTCTGGATCTTTGTGTAGTGAGTAAAGTGCGCTTACAGCCTTGTCAGTAGGAGGAAGAAGTAATCTGTACTCATCCATGTATTTATTCTGATAGTTGGTAGTGATATCTGCAGTTTCAGAAGTCATTCAAAGATATTTTTTCCTGTTCAGAGACTGCTTCAGGATTTTCTGTTTTGCTCATGACATCTAGGGCGCGATCCAATATACGGCGTAGTTTGCGGCGCAAGCAAGGGAACCCGCGTCGCCCGCAGTTTCAGCTCGCATCTCAAGCTATCCAATATATGGCGCCGTCAGATGCTAACGTGCCGTAAGTCGGATAAACCAGCGATGTCCAGAAATCTGCGCAAGTACAAATTTCTGCTGTCGCCAGTGACTTACGCCACGTTAGAAACTGCCAGCGCCTACAAAACCTGACTAAAGTATGAAATCACCCGCACTGTCTAACACGCCTCCCTAACATAGCCCGACACGTATAACACGCCTCCCTAACATAGCCCGACGCGTCTAACCCTCTATCCCCTATCCCCCCTCACTATCCTAACAATAAAATATGTATTAACCCCTAAACCGCCACTCCCGGACCCCGCCACCAGCTATATTAAATCTATAACCCCCTAAAGTGAGCCTCTACCCCGCCGCCATCTATTTTTAAATTATTAACCCCTAATTTAATCCCCCTACCCCGCCGCCATCTATATTAAATTATTTAACCCCTAAAATACTAAACTATCCCTACCACTAAACCTAAGTCTAACCCTACAAATAGCCCTGAAAAGGGCTTTTTGCGTGGCATTGCCCCAAAGTAACAGCTCTTTTGCCAGCCCTTAAAAAGGGCTTTTTACGGGGCATGCCTCAAAGAATTCAGCTCTTTTACCAGCCCTTAAAAGGGCTTTTGACGGGGCTTTGTCACAAAGTAAACTGCTCTTTTGCCTACAATCTACATCCCCCTACACCGCGGCCACCTATAATAAATGTATTAACCCCTAATCTAATCCCCCTACACCGCCGCCAGCTATATTAACTATATTAACCCTAATTATATTAGGGTTAATATAGTTAATATCGTTATTATATTATATATATATTAAGTATAATAACCCTATCTAACTCTAACATCCCTAACTAAACTCTTATTAAGATAAATCTAATATTAATAATATTAATTAAAATATTCCTATTTAAATCTAAATACTTACCTATACAATAAACCCTAAGATAGCTACAATATAATTAATAATTACATTGTAGCTATGTTAGGGTTTATATTTATTTTACAGGTAAATTGTTAATTATTTTAACTAGGTGTAATAGCTATTAAATAGTTATTAACTATTTAATAACTACCTAGTTGAAATAATTACCCAATTACCTGTAAAATAAATCCTAACCTAAGTTACAAATACACCTACACTATCAATAAATTAAATAAACTACAAATATCTATCTAAAAATACAATTAAATAAACTAAACTAAATTACAAAAAAAACAAACACTAAATTACAAAAATAAAAAAAAAGATTACAAGATTTTTAAGCTAATTACACCTATTCTAAGCCCCCTAATAAAATAATAAAGCCCGCCAAAATAAAAAAATTTCCCTACCCTATTCTAAATTTAAAAAAGTTCAAAGCTCTTTTACCTTACCAGACCTTAAAAGGGCTTTTTGCGGGGCATGCCCCAAAGAAAACTGCTCTTTTGCCTGAAAAAAAAACACAATACCACCCCCCAACATTACAACCCACCACCCACATACCCCTAATCTAACCCAAACCCCCTTAAATAAACCTAACACTACCCCCCTGAAGATCTCCATACCTTATCTTCACCACGCCGGGCCGAACTCCTCATCCGATCCGGGTGATGTCTATCCAAGCGGTAAAGAAGAAGTCTTCATCCGGGCGATGTTTTTATCCAAGCGGCAGCAAAGTCTTCTTCCATCCGGCAGCATCTTCCATCAAGCAGCATCTTCCATCTTCTTTCTTCGCTCCACCGACGCGGAACATCCATCCCGGCCGACGACTGAACGACGAGTGAGGTACCTTTAAATGACGTCATCCAAGATGGCGTCCGCTGTTCCGATCAGCCAATAGAATGCGAGCTCAATCTGATTGGCTGATTGGTTCAGCCAATCGGATTGAACTTGAATCTGATTGGCTGATTCAATCAGCCAATCAGATTTTTCTACCTTAATTCCGATTGGCTGATAGAATCCTATCAACCAATCTGAATTCGACGGACGCCATCTTGGATGACGTCATTTAAAGGTACCTCATTCGTCGTTCAGTCGTCGGCCGGGATGTATGTTCCGCGTCGGTGGAGCGAAGAAAGAAGATTGAAGATGCCGCTTGATGGAAGATGCTGCCGGATGGAAGAAGACTTTGCTGCCGCTTGGATAAAAACATTGCCGGGATGAAGACTTCTTTACCGCTTGGATAGACATCACCCGGATCGGATGAGGAGTTCGGCCTGGCGTGGTGAAGATAAGGTAGGGAGATCTTCAGGGGTAGTGTTAGGTTTATTTAAGGGGGGTTTGGGTTAGATTAGGGGTATGTGGGTGGTGGGTTGTAATGTTGGGGGGTGGTATTGTGTTTTTTTTCAGGCAAAAGAGCAGTTTACTTTGGGGCATGCTTCGCAAAAAGCCCTTTTAAGGGCTGGTAAGGTAAAAGAGCTTTGAACTTTTTTTTAACTTAGAATAGGGTAGGGAATTTTTTTTATTTTGGGGGGCTTTATTATTTTATTAGGGGGCTTAGAATAGGTGTAATTAGCTTAAACATCTTGTAATCTTTTTTTTATTTTTTGTAATTTAGTGTTTGTTTGTTTTTGTAATTTAGTTTAGTTTATTTAATTGTATTTTTAGATAGATATTTGTAGTTTATTTAATTGATTGATAGTGTAGGTGTATTTGTAACTTAGGTTAGGATTTATTTTACAGGTAATTGGGTAATTATTTTAACTAGGTAGCTATTAAATAGTTAATAACTATTTAATAGCTATTATACCTAGTTAAAATAATTAACAATTTACCTGTAAAATAAATATAAACCCTAACATAGCTACAATGTAATTATTAATTATATTGTAGCTATCTTAGGGTTTATTTTATAGGTAAGTATTTAGATTTAAATAGGAATATTTTAGTTTATAATATGAATTAGATTTATTTAATAAGAATTTAGTTAGGGGTGTTAGGGTTAGATAGAGTTAATATAGTTAATATAAATACTATAGTAACTATATTAACTATATTAACCCTAATATAATTAGGGTTAATATAGTTAATATATATAATGTAATAACTATATTAACTATAATATACTTAGGGTTAATATAGATAATGTAGCTGGCGGCGGAGTAGGTAGATTAAATTAGGGGTTAATAATTTTAATATAGATGGCTGCGGTGTAAGGGGCTTACATTAGGGGTTAATACTATTAAAAAAGGTGGCGGCGGTGTAGGGAGGGCAGGTTATAGGGCAAAAGAGCTGTTTACTTTGGGGTAAAGCCCCACAAAAGGCCCTTTTAAGGGTTGGTAATAGAGATAATTATTTTAGGGGGATTAGATTAGGGGTTAATAATATTAATATAGCTGGCGGCGGTATAGGGGGATTAGATTATGGGGTTAATAATTTTTATATAGGTGGCGGCGGTGTAAGGGGTCAGATTAGGGGATAGATAAAGTAGATGGCGGCGGTGTAAGGGGTTCACATTAGGGGATAGATCAGGTAGATGGCGGCGGTGTAAGGGGTTCACATTAGGGGATAGATCAGGTAGATGGCGGCGGTTTTAGGGGTTCACATTAGGGGATAGATCAGTTAGATGGTGGCGGTTTTAGGGGCTCACAGTAGGGGGTTAGTTTATGTAGATGGCGGCGGTTTAGGGGTTAAATACTTTATTAGGGATTGCAGCGGGGGATCGCGGTTGACAGGGAGATAGACATTGCGCATGCATTAGGTGTTAGGTTTTATTTAGCAGATCGCGGTTGACAGGTAGATAGACATTGCGCATGCGTTAGGTGTTAGGTTTATTTAGCAGCTAGTTTAGGGAGTTACGGGGCTCCAATAGTCAGCGTAAGGCTTCTTACAGCTGCTTTTTGTGGCGAGGTGAAAATGGAGTAAGATTTCTCCATTTTCGCCACGTAAGTCCTTACGCTGTATATTGGATACCAAACTGCGCTGGTTTGGTATACCTGCCTATGGCCCAAAAAACTACGGGCGACGGCAGAAATATACACGCGTAACTTCTAGGTTACACCGTATATGTGATACCAAACCAGCGCAAACCCCGCTTTTGCGGGTTGTCAGGGTAAAGGTCAATGACATAATATATATATATATATATATATATATATATATATATATATATACTAATATATATACGTAAATTAAAATAATATAAAAAGGATGTGTGTATATATGAAGCCGTCTATTTTATCAGATGTGCTGTAGAATAGAAATTCTGATGTCAGGATTTAATTCAAAACCCCCTACAAGCTGATTTTGGCTAGGTAAATGCACGTTTATCAGGATTGAAAATCAGCATAGCCTTTTGAAGCACGACCCCTGCTGTGTAAAATACACAGACATTTTCCAAAAGGAACTAACTCAGTGACCATGCTCATTTGACTATATGCAGAGTTTTATGACTCTAAGACATTTGGTCTACCCCAATTTAACACAGTCACTTAGAGGAATGTTGGGGGAAGTAATTTTGAAAGAGAACAGGATACAGGCCCATATATGGGTTTCCTCCAAGGGAAATGCCGATCCGTCTGAAAAGATGTGAGAGATGCAAACATTCTTCAAGGGACTGATAATTAGCACAGATTTGTTTGAGTGACTCAGGCTGTGTGGCTGATAACACCATAATACACGTGACACAGACATTGTGTCTGGGGTTATAATAACATAGAGAAGACACATGGCTTACATTATGATTTCAAAGCAACTGTAGTTAGATTTCAAATAAAATATATAGGAAAATAAATACAAGACATGCATATTTTGAAAACATGAATATCTTAGCCTCTGTGTGTTTCAGAACATGAATGGATGTTTATGGACCTGAAGAGAAGTGATCATTAACATTTATTTTTATTTCAGATCGACATAAACAGGATTTATGTATTTTGGAAGAAATACACAGAAATGTCACATACTATATCTGGGTGAATGCAGTATATCAGGAGTTTTAAATACTACCAATCTGGAGATATAAAAATAAGCTGTTATTTGCGAAGAAATGCCAGAATACTGATAAAATTATAATGAATTTTAAGCTAATAATTAGCAGTATTAAATTACCTTAATATAATAAAATGTTAATAATATAAAACATGACGTTTCATATCAAAACGATCAGGAAATTAATCTGATGCCGCTTCACCTATAATTAATATTGGGAGAGATTAATACAAGAAATTATGGCAGTTATTACATAGTTTAAAGAAATATTTCACTGGCTAAAAATGTTGGTTAAATGAATTTGTATGTATTGTCATGCTGCATTGTTTTTGTACTGTCTGTTTGTAATGCTGCCACCTGGTGTTATGTTGCGAGAACTACAGACAGAAGGTTCTTTCTGGCTGTTAAAAATGAAATTTCCAAGGGCCAATCCGATTAGACTTCCCAGGTAACCAATGGGAAGGTCAGCTCCCGTAGTGCCACCCACATGATGTCATCAATGATTGAAAACATATATAAGTAAGCAAAAGAGAAATAGGAAAAAAGGCTGTTTTAACTTTGGATGATATCTGCTGCTGGGCATTTTGAAACCAGTCTAAACAAGCTGACTACCTCCTTCTCATTGATTGCAAAAATTACTTATCTGTCTTCTGAGATGAAACAAGAAATTTCTGGTAACTGAATTATCGATTTTGATCATTTTGGTAAAGTATATAAAAAAAGGGCTGCTAATTACATGTGATATTTTAAAGTCACTGCAGTTTAAATTACAGTTAATAGATTTAAAGAGCAGGTTATACTTTTAAACTGTGTGTCATTGTTTAGATAGTTCTTACCTGGCCTGTTTGTATGCAAAAACAATTTAAAATAAGTATTCATTGTTGCTGGGTCTGGCAGAGTCAGAGAAATAAATTGTATTTTAAATTGGTAGTCATAGCCTATATATTGTTTAAATCTGTATCTGATTTGCTAAGTAAATCATCTGTGCAAGTTCTGATATTGTAAGTTAATTCTGTATTAGGATAAATTGCAGTTAAATAGCAGAATATATATATATATATATTATCCTATTGTATTGCTTGGATTTTAAAAGATTTGTAAATAAGGTTGGTTTTTAAAGATAAGCGTGTATGAACTTTGCATAACATATTTAAATAGTTTTCAAGTGCATATAATATTATTTCATTTCCTTTTATTGCAAATATATTTCAATATGTTTATGGATATTAACTAAATAAAAGAATTCAGATATTTATATTAATTGTATGGTCTAGTAGGTGCATGTTAATTAAGGGTTTCTATTTTTAAGGAAAATTATTATTTGTATTGGTTATAACCCTGCCATAAGCTGATATATTATTTGGATAGCACTACTAAGATTTTCATAAATATACTGACAGGGCGACGATTTTTATCGGATCGAGCCCCTAATGATCAACTATATCTAGTTAGTGCTTCCTAAATCTAAAAGCCCCAACACTATGTGCAAAATGTACTTGCTAGTACTTATGAACACAATAAATATCTGGGGTTTGTAATAACAGGGATTTGACAATTGTTCAGCTGTAGTTACTGTTGTTATAAATAAGGTTTTGTGTACTGTACTCCTGCTGTTAGAGAATCTGTATTATTCCTGCAGATGGAATTTTATCATTAGTTAAAATAAGTTTGGACCTCTTTTGTTATTGCTGCTGTGTATGTTGTATCTCTTTAATCATAATACGGGAGACAAAGGGGTAACAGATGGAGGTACTGTTGAGATGGGACAATACCCATGTAAAATTGTTAATAAAATCACATTTCTCAGTACCAAAAAAAAACAGAATTTATGTTTACCTGATAAATTTCTTTCTCCTACTGTGTGTCCGGTCCACGGCTTCATCCTTACTTGTGGGATATTCTCTTCCCCTACAGGAAATGGCAAAGAGAGCACACAGCAAGAGCTGTCCATATAGCCCCCCTCTGGCTCTGCCCCCCAGTCATTCGACCGACGGTTAGGAGAAAAAGGAGAAACTATAGGGTGCCGTGGTGACTGTAGTGTAAGGAATAAAAATTTTAAACCTGACTAAAAGCCAGGGCGGGCCGTGGACCGGACACACCGTAGGAGAAAGAAATTTATCAGGTAAACATAAATTCTGTTTTCTCCTACATTGGTGTGTCCGGTCCACGGCTTCATCCTTACTTGTGGGCACCAATACCAAAGATTTAGGACACAGATGAAGGGAGGGAAAAAGTCAGGTTATCTAAATGGAAGGCACCACGGCTTGCAAAACCTTTCTCCCAAAAACAGCCTCCAAAGAAGCATAAGTATCGAATTTGTAAAATTTGGCAAAAGTATGCAGAGAAGACCAAGTCGCTGCCTTACAGATCTGATCAACAGAAGCTTCGTTCTTGAAGGCCCATGTGGAAGCCACAGCTCTAGTAGAGTGAGCTGTAATTCGTTCAGGAGGCTGCCGTCCGGCAGTCTCATAAGCCAATCGGATGATGCTTTTCAGCCAAAAGGAAAGAGAGGTAGCAGTAGCTTTCTGCCCTCTCCTCTTACCAGAATAAACGACAAACAAGGATGATGTCTGTCTGAAATCCTTTGTTGCCTCTATACAGAATTTTAAAGCACGGACCACATCTAAGTTGTGTAACAAACGTTCCTTCTTCGAAACTGGATTCGGACACAGAGAAGGAACAACTATTTCCTGGTTAATATTCCTGTTGGAAACCACTTTTGGAAGAAAACCAGGTTTGGTACGCAAAACAAACTTATCTGTATGGAATACCAGATAGGGTGAAGTACACTGCAAAGCAGACAATTCAGAAACTCTTCTAGCAGAAGAAATAGCAACCAAAAACAGAACTTTCCAAGATAGTAACTTAATATCTATGGAATGTAAAGGTTCAAACGGAACCCCTTGAAGAACTGAAAAAACTAAGTTTAGACTCCATGGAGGAGTCATGGGTCTGTAGACAGGCTTGATTCTGACTAAGGCCTGTACAAACGCCTGTACATCTGGCACTGCTGCCAGACGTTTGTGCAACAAAACAGACAGAGCAGATATCTGTCCTTTAAGAGAACTCGCTGACAACCCTTTATCCAAACCCTCTTAGAGAAAGGAAAGTATCCTAGGAATTTTAATTTTACTCCAAAAGAATCCCTTGGATTCGCACCAACAGATATATTTTTTCCATATCTTATGGTAAATTTTCCTAGTCACAGGTTTTCTGGCTTGGACCAGAGTATCTATAACTGAATCTGAAAACCCATGCTTAGATAAAATCAAGCATTCAATTTCCAAGTAGTCAGTTGCAGAGAGACTAGATTTGGATGTTCGAATGGACCTTGTACTAGAAGATCCTGTCTCAAAGGTAGCTTCCATGGTGGAGCTGATGACATATTCACCAGGTCTGCATACCAAGTCCTGCGTGGCCACGCAGGAGCTATCAGAATCACCGAGGCCTTCTCCTGTTTGATCCTGGCTACAAGCCTGGGAAGGAGAGGGAACGGTGGAAACACATAAGCTAGGTTGAACGACCAAGGCGCCACCAATGCATCCACTAGTGTCGCATTGGGGTCCCTGGATCTGGACCCGTAGCGAGGAACCTTGGAGTTCTGACGGGACGCCATCAGATCCATGTCTGGAATGCCCCATAGTCGAGTTTACTGGGCAAAGACCTCCGGGTGGAGTTCCCACTCCCCCGGATGGAAAGTCTGATGACTCAAATAATCTGCCTCCCAGTTGTCTACTCCTGGGATGTGAATTGCAGATAGGTGGCAGGAGTGATCCTCCGCCCATTTGATGATCTTGGATACCTCTCTCAACGCCAAGGAACTCTTTGTTCCCCCCTGATGATTGATGTCCGACTGAAATCTTATGAATCTGACCTTCGTTGAGGCCAAGCCAGGAGCGCATTGAATATTGCTCTCAGTTCCAAAATGTTTATCGGGAGAAGAGACTCTTCCCGAGACCATAGACCCTGAGCTTTCAGGGAGTCCCATATTGCGCCCCAGCCTAAGAGACTGGAGTCGGTCTTGAGTCAACCACCAGCGGAGTGAGTCTCTGGTTAACTGGTCTACTTGAATCTGGGGAGACAAGTCTGCATAATCCCCATTCCATTGTTTGAGCATGCACAGTTGTAATGGTCTTAGATGAATTCGAGCAAAAGGAACCACGTCCATTGCTGCAACCATTAATCCTATTACCTCCATGCACTGAGCTTTGGAAGGCTGAGAAATAGACTGAAGAACTCGACAAGCGTTTAGAAGCTTTAACTTTCTGACCTCTGTCAGAAAAATCTTCATTTCTACAGAATCTATTATTGTTCCTAGAAAAGGAACCCTTGTGGACGGGGACAGGGAACTCTTTTCTATGTTCACCTTCCACCCGTGAGACCTGAGAAAGGCTAAAACAATGTCTGTATGAGCCTTTGCTTTGGAAAGAGACGACGCTTGGATTAGAATGTTGTCTAGGTAAGGTGCTACAGAAATGCCCCTCGGCCTTAGAACCGCTAGAAAGGACCCTAGTACCTTTGTGAAAATTCTGGGAGCAGTGGCTAAACCGAATGGAAGAGCCACGAACTGGTAATGTTTGTCCAGAAAGGCGAACCTTAGGAACTGATGGTGATCTTTGTGGATCGGAATATGCAGGTACGCATCCTTTAAGTCCATGGTAGTCATATATTGACCCTCCTGGATTGTTGGTAAGATCGTCCGAATGGTTTCCATTTTGAATGATGGAACTCTGAGGAATTTGTTTAGGATTTTTAAATCCAGAATTGGCCTGAAAGTTCCCTCTTTTTTGGGAACTACAAACAGATTTGAGTAAAAACCCAGACCTTGTTCCGCTGTTGGAACTAGGTGTATCACTCCCATCTTCAATAGGTCTCCTACGCAATGTAAGAATGCCTGTCTCTTTATCTGGTCTGAAGATAAGCGAGACATGTGGAACCTTCCCCTTAGAGGGAGTTCCTTGAATTCTAGAAGATACCCTTGAGAGACTATTTCTAGTGCCCAGGGATCCGGAACATCTCTTGTCCAAGCCTGAGCAAAGAGAGAAAGTCTGCCCCTTACTAGATCCGGTCCCGGATCGGGGGCTACCCCTTCATGCTGTCTTGGTAGCAGCAGCAGGCTTCTTGGCCTGTTTACCCTTGTTCCAGCCTTGCAATGGTTTCCATGCTGGTTTAGGCTGGGAAGCATTACCCTCTTGTCTAGAGGCTGTAGAATTTGGTGCCGGTCCGTTCCTGAAATTGCGAAAGGAACGAAAATTAGATTTGTTTTTAGCCTTGAAAGGCCTATCCTGTGGGAGGGCATGGCCCTTTCCCCCAGTGATGTCTGAAATAATCTCCTTCAATTCTGGCCCGAAAAGGGTCTTACCTTTGAAAGGAATATTAAGCAATTTTGTTTTGGACGACGCATCCGCCGACCAAGATTTTAGCCAAAGCGCCCTGCGCGCCACTATTGCAAAACCTGAATTTTTCGCCGCTAATTTTGCCAATTGAAAAGCGGCATCTAAAATAAAGGGATTAGCCAACTTTAGTGCGTGGATTCTGTCCATGACTTCATTATATGGAATCTCCTTTTGGAGCGAATTTTCTAGTTCCTCGAACCAAAAAGACGCCGCCATGGTGACAGGAATAATGCACAAAATCGGTTGAAGAAGGAAACCTTGCTGAACAAATATCTTTTTAAGCAATCCTTCCAATTTTTTATCCATAGGATCTTTGAAAGCACAACTGTCCTCAATAGGGATAGTTGTGCGCTTGGCTAACGTTGAAACTGCCCACTCTACCTTAGGGACCGTTTGCCATGTGTCCCTTCTGGGGTCGACAATGGGGAACATTTTCTTAAATATAGGAGGGGGAACAAAAGGTACACCTGGCTTCTCCCACTCCTTAGTCACTATCGCCTAGATTTAGAGTTTTGCGGCCAAAGGGGTGCGTTAGCTACGCGTGCTTTTTTTCTGGCCGCACATTTTAAATACCGCTGGTATTTAGAGTTCACAGAATGGCTGCGTTAGGCTCCAAAAAAGGAGCGTAGAGCATATTTACCGCAACTTCAACTCTCGATACCAGCGGTGCTTACGGACGCGGCCAGCTTCAAAAACGTGCTCAAGCACGATTCCCCCATAGAAAACAATGGGGCTGTTTGAGCTGAAAAAAAACCTATCACCTGCAAAAAAGCAGCGTTCAGCTCCTAACGCAGCCCCATTGTTTGCTATGGGGAAAAACTTCCTAAGTCTGCACCTAACACTCTAACATGAACCCCGAGTCTAAACACCCCTAACCTTACACTTATTAACCCCTATTCTGCCGCCCCCACTATCGCTGACACCTGCATATTTTTTTAACCCCTAATCTGCCGCTCCGTAAACCGCCGCTACTTACATTATCCCTATGTACCCCTAATCTGCTGCCCCTAACACCGCCGACCCCTATATTATATTTATTAACCCCTAATCTGCCCCCCACAACGTCGCCTCCACCTGCCTACACTTATTAACCCCTAATCTGCCGAGCGGACCGCACCGCTATTATAATAAAGTTATTAACCCCTAATCCGCCTCACTCCTGCCTCAATAACCCTATAATAAATAGTATTAACCCCTAATCTGCCCTCCCTAACATCGCCGACACCTAACTTCAAACATTAACCCTTAATCTGCCGACTGGAGCTCACTGCTATTCTAATAAATGTATTAACCCCTAAAGCTAAGTCTAACCCTAACACTAACACCCCCCTAAGTTAAATATAATTTAAATCTAACGAAATAAATTAACTCTTATTAAATAAATTATTCCTATTTAAAGCTAAATACTTACCTGTAAAATAAACCCTAATATAGCTACAATATAAATTATAATTATATTATAGCTATCTTAGGATTTATATTTATTTTACAGGTAACTTTGTATTTATTTTAACCAGGTACAATAGCTATTAAATTGTTAAGAACTATTTAATAGCTAAAATAGTTAAAATAATTACAAAATTACCTGTAAAATAAATCCTAACCTAAGTTACAATTAAACCTAACACTACACTATCAATAAATTAATTAAATAAAATACCTACAATTATCTACAATTAAACCTAACACTACACTATCCATAAATTAATTAAATACAATACCTACAAATAAATACATTTAAATAAACTAACTAAAGTACAAAAAATAAAAAAAGAACTAAGTTACAAAAAATAAAAAAATATTTACAAACATTAGAAAAATATTACAACAATTTTAAACTAATTACACCTACTCTAAGCCCCCTAATAAAATAACAAAGACCCCCAAAATAAAAAAATGCCCTACCCTATTCTAAATTTAAAAAGTTCAAAGCTCTTTTACCTTACCAGCCCTGAACAGGGCCCTTTGCGGGGCATGCCCCAAAGAATTCAGCTCTTTTGCCTGTAAAAAAACATACAATACCCCCCCCCAACATTACAACCCACCACCCACATACCCCTAATCTAACCCAAACCCCCCTTAAATAAACCTAACACTAAGCCCCTGAAGATCTTCCTACCTTATCTTCACCTCGCCGGGTATCACACCGATCCGTCCTGGCTCCAAAATCTTCATCCAACCCAAGCGGGGGCTGGCGATCCATAATCCTGCGGCTGAAGAGGTCCAGAAGAGGCTCCAAAGTCTTCATCCTATCCGGGAAGAAGAGGCGATCCAGACCGGCAACCATCTTGATCCAAGCGGCATCTTCTATCTTCATCCGATGACGAACGGCTCCATCGTGAAGACCTCCAGCGCGGACCAATCTTCTTCCTCCGACGTCCAACTGAAGAATGACAGTTTCTTTAAGGGACGTCATCCAAGATGGATTCCCTCGAATTCCGATTGGCTGATAGGATTCTATCAGCCAATCGGAATTAAGGTAGGAAAATTCTGATTGGCTGATGGAATCAGCCAATCAGAATCAAGTTCAATCCGATTGGCTGATCCGATTGGAACAGCCAATAGAATGCGAGCTCAATCTGATTGGCTGATTGGATCAGCCAATCGGATTAAACTTGATTCTGATTGGCTGATTCCATCAGCCTATCAGAATTTTCCTACCTTAATTCCGATTGGCTGATAGAATCCTATCAGCCAATCGGAATTCGAGGGATGCCATCTTGGATGACGTCCCTTAAAGGAACCGTCATTCTTCAGTTGGACGTCGGAGGAAGAAGATTGGTCCGCGCTGGAGGTCTTCACGATGGAGCCGTTCGTCATCGGATGAAGATAGAAGATGCCACTTGGATCAAGATGGTTGCCGGTCTGGATCGCCTCTTCTTCCCGGATAGGATGAAGACTTTGGAGCCTTTTTACAGGCAAAAGAGCTGAATTCTTTGGGGCATGCCCCACAAAAGGTCCTTTTAAGGGCTGGTAAGGTAAAAGAGCTTTGAACTTTTGTAATTTAGAATAGGGTAGGGCATTTTTTTATTTTGGGGGGCTTTTTTATTTTATTAGGGGGCTTAGAGTAGGTGTAATTAGTTTAAAATTGTTGTAATATTTTTCTAATGTTTGTAAATATTTTTTTATTTTTTGTAACTTAGTTCTTTTTTATTTTTTGTACTTTAGTTAGTTTATTTAATTGTAGTTATTTGTAGGTATTGTATTTAATTCATTTATTGATAGTGTAGTGTTAGGTTTAATTGTAGGTAATGGTAGGTATTTTATTTAATTAATTTATTGATAGTGCAGTGTCAGGTTTAATTGTAACTTAGGTTAGGATTTATTTTACAGGTAAATTTGTAATTATTTTAACTAGGTAACTATTAAATAGGTCTTAACAATTTAATAGCTATTGTACCTGGTTAAAATAAATACAAAGTTGCCTGTAAAATAAATATAAATCCTAAAATAGCTATAATATAATTATAATTTATATTGTAGCTATATTAGGGTTTATTTTACAGGTAAGTATTTAGCTTTAAATAGGAATAATTTATTTAATAAGAGTTAATTTATTTAGTTAGATTTAAATTATATTTAACTTAGGGGGGTGTTAGTGTTAGGGTTAGACTTAGCTTTAGGGGTTAATACATTTATTACAGTAGCGGCGAGATTAGGTCGGCAGATTAGGGGTTAATCATTGAAGTTAGGTGTTGGCGATGTTAGGGAGGGCAGATTAGGTGTTAATACTATTTATTATAGGGTTATTGAGGCGGGAGTGAGGCGGATTAAGGGTTAATAACTTTATTATAGTAGCGGTGCGGTCCGCTCGGCAGATTAGGGGTTAATAAGTGTAGGCAGGTGGAGGCGACGTTGAGGGGGGCAGATTAGGGGTTAATAAATATAATATAGGGGTCGGCGGTGTTAGGGGCAGCAGATTAGGGGTACATAGCTATAATGTAGGTGGCGGTGGTGTACGGAGCGGCAGGTTTGGGGTTAATAATAATATGCAGGGGTCAGCGATAGCAGGGGCGGCAGATTAGGGGTTAATAAATATAATATAAGGGTCGGCGGTGTTAGGGGCAGCAGATTAGGGGTACATAGGGATAACGTAGTTGGCGGCAGTGTACAGAGCGGAAGATTAGGGGTTAAAAAATTTAAATATAGTGGTGGCGATGTGGGGGGACCTCGGTTTAGGGGTACATAGGTAGTTTATGGGTGTTAGTGTACTTTAGAGCACAGTAGTTAAGAGCTTTATAAACCGGCGTTAGCCCAGAAAGCTCTTAACTACTGACTTTTTTCTGCGGCTGGAGTTTTGTCGTTAGATTTCTAACGCTCACTTCAGCCACGACTCTAAATACCGGCGTTAGAAAGATCCCATTGAAAAGATAGGATACGCAAATGACATAAGGGGATCTGCGGTATGGAAAAGTCGCGGCTGGAAAGTGAGCGTTAGACCCTTTCCTGACTGACTCCAAATACCGGCGGTAGCCCAAAACCAGCGTTAGGAGCCTCTAACGCTGTTTTTCACGGCTGCCGCTCCAACTCTAAATCTAGGCCTATGTCCACCACCCTCTTGGGTATCGGAAAAGCATCGGCGTGCACTGGGACCTCTAAGAATTTGTCCATTTTGCACAACTTCTCTGGAATCACCAAAGTATCACAATCATCAAGAGTAGCTAGCACCTCCTTAAGCAGAGCGCGGAGATGTTCTAGCTTAAATTTAAATGCCACAATATCAGGTTCTGCCTGCTGAGAAATTTTTCCTGAATCAGAAATTTCTCCCTCAGACAGACCCTCTCTCACTGCCAACTCAGATTGATGTGAGGGTATAACAGATAAATTATCGTCAGCGCCAACTTGCTCATCCTCTTTATTTAAAACTGAGCAATCACGCTTTCTGGGAAATGCTGGCAGTTTGGATAAAAGATTTGCTATAGAATTATCCATTACTGCTGTTAATTGCTGCATAGTAACAAGCATTGGCGCGCTAGATGTACTAGGTATCGCCTGCGCGGGCAAAACTGGTGTTGACACAGAAGGAGAGGATGATGAACTATCCCCACTACCTTCATTTGAAGAATCATCTTGGGCAACCTTATTAAATGTGACAGTACTGTCCTTACTTTGTTTGGACGCCATGGCACAATTTGCACATGCATTTAAAGGGGGAACCACCTTGGCCTCCATACACACAGAACATATGCTATCTGAAGGTACAGACATGTTAGGCAGATTTAGGCAGGCTATTAATGCAATAAAAACGATTTTACACAAAACCGTTACTGTCTATTTAAATAATAAAAGGAACACACTTTATTTCTGAATGTTCAAAAAACTTTGAAGGAAATATCCGATCTTTATAAAATTCACACCCCAGTGTCTTAATGCTTTGAAAGTATTGCACACCAAATATGTTTCTAGACCCTTAAATAAGCAAACCGGAGCTAATTGTTCAATTAACCAGTTTAAACACACTACAGTCCCTGCCACAGACTTTGCTGTGGCTTTTACCTTCCTTAGGGGTTATTCACCACAGAAATAAGCCTTCTGGAGTCTGTTTCTCAGCCACAGGACCCTCTCACATGAAGTTGCATGCACTGCCTTTGGAAGTAACTGCGCAACTGAGGCGCGAAAATGAGGCCTCCTCCCTCTGCATACTAGAGTGAAGGGGCCTTTCTGACTAGATTAGGCGTCTAAACCAATAACAGGCATAATTAAAACGTTCCCAAAAGTGTTTCTAAGTTCATAAAATACTCCAAATGTCATCAGAATATGATATAAGCAAATCGATTTAGCCCACAATAGTGTCAACCAGCATAGAGCCCAATTTATAAGCCTTTAATCTGTTACTGAGTCTAAGAAAATGGCTTACCGGTCCCATAAGGGAAAACTGACAGTCTTCTAGCATTACTATGTGTTGTTAGAAAAGAGACTGGTCATACCTGAAGCAGATAAGTCTGCAAACTGTTACCCCCAACTGAAGTTCTCTGGTTTCAACAGTCCTGCGTGGTAACAACAATGGATTTTAGTTACTGGTGCTAAAATCATACTCCTCTTTTAACAGAACTCTTCATCACTTTCTGTTGTAGAGTAAATAGTACAAACCGGCACTATTTTAAAATAACAAACTCTTGATAGAAGAAATAAAACTACAACTAACACCACATACTCTGTACCATCCCCGTGGAGATGCTACTTGTTCAGAGCAGACAAAGAGAATGACTGGGGGGCGGAGCCAGAGGGGGGGCTATATGGACAGCTCTTGCTGTGTGCTCTCTTTGCCATTTCCTGTAGGGGAAGAAAATATCCCACAAGTAAGGATGAAGCCGTGGACCGGACACACCAATGTAGGAGAAAAGTTGTAGTTGTATGTCACCTGCCTCTTAACCTGGAGAGGATAAGTTTTGATGATGCCAGTAAACAGATTCCAGGGTTACAGGAACTTTGCCATAAACAGACACAGAAAGATGAGAGGGCAAGACTTTCTGTTGCATTAGTGAGAGCTTATGGACCCTACAACAACAAAGAAGAGTTTTGTATTAATTTGAAGCAAAGCACTGAGCTTTAACCTAAAATGCCTCTCTCTTAACACTACCCCCTTCCTAGATAGCTATATTAAACTAGACAAACAAAAAACTTGATGAGAGGGCGATAAAAGCTATTTAGGAATAATTGTATTCAATAATATTTTATACTGTTAAATAGGTACCTCTACCCAAAGTTCTTTTTCACAGATATAAGAACTTTGGGTAGAGGTACCTATTTAACAGTATATAGTATCATTGAATACAATTATTCCTAAATAGCTTATAGCGCCCTCTCATCGAGTTTTTTGTCGGCCTACAACAAAGAAGATTGCTGAAGTATGTAGAGTTGCCTAGGACACAGCTCCCTGGGATCCCTTTAATTAATACTCAGGATGAATCAGAGAATGAAAGTGACCTCCATGATGGAGGAAAGTGATCACATATTTAGTATTACTCCAATGACAATAATTATGAGTGACAGTAAGGGACAAGGAAAAGATTGATGAATACACACAACAGCATCTTAAGCTATCAAAAATAAAAAGATCCTATATGAAGCCTTCTAATGTTTCTACCACTATGAAGAGAGGGGAGAGCCTTTCCAAAACTGAAGTTTTATCACATTTATCAAAAGTGTGGTCCAAGCATCTATTGAACATAATTACAAGAGACTAAAAACGTTTTCTGTAGTTGTGCTGGTGCCATCCATTGAGGAACGATTTTTTACTTAGTAAAGTAGTATTTTCTATATTTCCTGAATTCTTCTGTTGATGATCTTCTAAAAGACTTGGACCATACTTATGGCAAGGAGAGTAAAGAGGAAGATTTATGTTTATAATTTGCTGTCATTCTTTAAATGGAGAAGTAAACCTTTAATGCATATCTCATACAGCTAGAATTGATGTTGGGGATGAAGTTTTAGAAAAACAAATATCATTAGATCAGTTTAATGAACATAAGAGAAGACAAACTCTAACTAATTATCAAATAGCTACAGATTTTCCAGCCTGCTACAAATAATTGTGATGGCAAAGAGAAACCATCATCACAGGAAAATCAGAAAGTACCTAGGGCTACATTACAGCTAGTCAACTCAAACAGAAAGGAAATTATAGTTAAAAACTCTGGAAATACTTTTCAGATCCTTCCTCAGTCAGATGTGAAATTTTGGGGGCTGGGCTGTCAGACTTACCTTGTCAAATGAATAACCAAAGTACAGATACCCCAAATAGACACTGAGAGAAAATACTGTATGGATGTGAATGCTTTGCTATGGTCAGCTGCAAATTATCCTGGATTTGCAATCATATTGGAGACTAATACTAAGATGGTGAGGGATGTGTTTCAAGTTTACCTGAAAGAAATGGGCAATGCCTGTTTATATAAAGTAATTGAACTGGAACCTACCCTGATGCAAGGACTTTATCAACTAGCCCTTGAAGTCATGTGCCTGCCAGGTGCTGTTCCTAAATGTGCTAATATCAGCCTGGGGCATGGTGATAAAAGATTCTGCTACTTGAAGAGAAGTATAGTAGTGCAGAAATCAAAGGGGATGAACTAAATGAATGCTATAAGAAAAGGGGCAGAACCTGGAAGTCCCCGAGAGCACTGCAGCCAAAGTAGGGCCACTTGCAAGGATGGAATGTGTAAATTTTGGGATCACACATTATGCTGATTATAATACAAGCAACAAAACTTGAGGAAGTTTTTTCATATGAATTTTGGATCCTATACACTTTGGGTTTGTGCATCCTATATGACATGGAGTGTAATTTCATTTCTTCTGTTCTAGTGCATTATTTTAATGTTGCCTATTTGTTATATTTGTAAGTTTATGCACACCATATATTTTAATTGTGTTGGGTTTGAACTAAGGACACCCTTTTCACTGATGAAATTCATTACATTTAATCTATGCCTTAATAGCTTGGTGCTGGGAAAGAGTTGCCTTTTTTCTTTCTCTTTTTTTATTATAAATATTTTTCAACTCTCCATCCAAGGGGGATGTAAGATATTTTTGAAACACCATCCCTTAAGGGGATAGGGAAATATAAAACCTTGTAGTGCAGTTTAATATTTTTTATGAAATATATATTTATAAAATGATCCTCCAGCACTGCACAATCTCTCATAAGATTCAATACAGGCACATTTTGCTATATTTTTCTAAGAGGTGTTCTCATTGGGGCATATTTATCAAGCTCCATAACTTGTCCACCTGCTCTGAGGCCGCGGACAGAAATCAACCCGATCAAATACAATCTGGTTGATTGAGATCCCCTTGGCCGCGAATCTGCAGGGGGCGACATTGCACCAGCAGTTTACAAGAACTGCTGGTGCAAAGATAAATGCCAACAGCATATGCTGTCTGCATTTATCGATGTGGGGCGGACATGATTCACTACTTTGTATCATGTCTGCTTGCGCATTGATAAATATGCCCCTTCATCTCTGTATTTGAAGGAGAGACAAGCCCAGTGTTATATAGCACTGCATAACATGAGAGTTTTCCAGTTCCAGTTTTTACAGATATATAGTAATAACAATAGTGATCAGTGTCACATCAAATGATGATATGGTGTGGTCACAAATTAAGTTATACAATATATAACCAAGTTTCATGTAGCATTAAGGTATTCCTCCCAAATAAACATTATAGCATAATAATCTTCTAATTTACGTTTAAGACAGTAGTGATATCTTTCCAGTGAGCAAGGGAGACAGAACTTATCCAATCCTCTCTTGAGGGAACTACAGTATTTTTCCACCATCTAGGTATCAATTGCTTGGCACATTTCAACATGATACCTAATAGTGTGGATCTAAGTCTACATTTCATTTTTGTGGGTTTATGGAATACACATACTAATGGATTGGGGTATATCATGTTGCACTGCTTTAGTCATCTCTGAAAGCACTAGGATCCAATAGGTCTGAATTTTAGGGCAGCCACACCAAACATGGAGTATTGTATCTACTTGGCCACAATTTCTCCAACATGTAGTTTGGGAGTTTGGGTAGATTTGTGCTAATCTATGTGGTGTAAGATACCGACAAAGGATCTTCATATTTGTTTCTCTAACTTTTACAGAAGAAGATGAGGAGTTCATGTGTGTAGTAATAGTAAGACAATCTTTTTCTGTTAAATGGGTTTCCAATTCCCCCCCCTGAAGTATTTGTTTATAGGCCATTGACAGGGGACCCTTTACTTTTGTTTGCTGGTAACAAATATTTTCTAGTGGCGTCAGTGGGAGTAAAATCTTTTGTTTATCTGCATGTGAGGTTATAAGGTGATTAAGTTGAAAGTATTTATACCATTGTCCGAACTGTGGAATATTTAGATCAATTAGTTCCGTTCTTGACCTTAGTTTATCATCTTTAAGAAGTCTATCGGCTAGATTTAGAGTTGGGTGGTAGCCGTCAAAACCAGCGTTAGAGGCTCCTAACGCTGGTTTTTACCGCCCGCTGGTATTTGGAGTCAGTCAGGAAAGGGTCTAACACTCACTTTGCAGCCGCGACTTTTCCATACCGCAGATCCCCCTACGCCATTTGCGTACCCTATCTTTTCAATGGGATCTTTCTAACGCCGGTATTTAGAGTCTTGGCTGAAGTGAGCGTTAGAAATATAACGACAAAACTCCAGCCGCAGAAAAAAGTCAGTAGTTAAGAGCTTTCTGGGCTAACGCCGGTTTATAAAGCTCTTAACTACTGTGCTCTAAAGTACACTAAAACCCATAAACTACCTATGTGCCCCTAAACCGAGGTCCCCCCACATCGCCTCCACTCTATTAAAAAATTTTAACCCCTAATCTGCCAACCGCACACCGCTGCCACCTACGTTATCCCTATAAACCCCTAAGCTGCTGCCCCCAACGTCGCAGCCACCTACCTACAATTATTAACCCCTAATCTGCCGACCGGAGCTCACCGCTACTATAATAAAGTTATTAACCCCTAATCCGCCTCACTCCCGCCTCAATAACCCTATAATAAATTGTATTAACCCCTAATCTGCCCTCCCTAACATCGCCGACACCTAACTTCAAGTATTAACCCCTAATCTGCCGATCGGAGCTCACCGCTACTCTAATAAATATCGTAACAGCCAATAGAATGCAATCTCAATCTGATTGGCTGATTGGATCAGCCAATCGGATTGAACTTGAATCTGATTGGCTGATTCCATCAGCCAATCAGAATTTTCCTACCTTAATTCCGAAAGGCTGATAGAATCCTATCAGCCAATCGGAATTCGACGGACGCCATCTTGGATGACGTCCCTTAAAGGAACCGTCATTCATCGGGAAGTCGTCGGTGAAGATGGATGGATCCGCGCTGGAGGTCTTGAAGATCAGCCGGTCGTCATCGGATTGAAGAACATAGAAGATGCGGCTTGGATGAAGATGTTTGCCGGTCCAGATGTCCTCTTCTGCCCGCTTGGATCAAGACTTCAGCCGGAGGATGGACGTCACTCTTCAGCCCCCGCTTGGGCTTGGATCAAGATTTCGGAGGCTTGGATCAAGACTTCGGTGGACGGATCGGTGAACCTGGCATGGTGAAGATAAGGTAGGAAGATCTTCAGGGGCTTAGTTTTAGGTTTATTAAGGGGGGTTTGGGTTAGATTAGGGGTATGTGGGTGGTGGGTTGTAATGTTGGGGGGGGTATTGTATGTTTTTTTTTTACAGGCAAAAGAGCTGAATTATTTGGGGCATGCCCCGCAAATGGCCCTTTTCAGGGCTGGTAAGGTAAAAGAGCTTTGAACTTTTTTAATTTCGAATAGGGTAGGGCATTTTTTTATTTTGGGGGTCTTTGTTATTTTATTAGGGGGCTTAGAGTAAGTGTAATTAGTTTAAAATTGTTGCAATATTTTTCTAATGTTTGTAAATATTTTTTTATTTTTTGTAACTTAGTTCTTTTTTATTTTTTGTACTTTAGTTAGTTTATTTAAATGTATTTATTTGTAGGTATTGTATTTAATTAATTTATGGATAGTGTAGTGTTAGGTTTAATTGTAGATAATTGTAGGTAGTTTATTTAATTTATTTATTGATAGTGTAGTGTTAGGTTTAATTGTAACTTAGGTTAGGATTTATTTTACAGGTAATTTGTAATTATTTTAACTAGGTAACTATTAAATAGTTATTAACTATTTAATAGCTATTGTACCTAGTTAATATAATTACAAAGTTTCCTGTAAAATAAATATTAATCCTGAAATAGCTACAATATAATTATAATTTATATTGTAGCTATATTAGGGTTTATTTTACAGGTAAGTATTTAGATTTAAATAGGAATAATTTATTTAATAAGAGTTAATTTATTTTGTTAGAATAAAATTATATTTAACTTAAGGGGGTGTTAGGGTTAGGGTTAGAATTAGCTTTAGGGGTTAAAAAATTTATTAGAGTAGCGGTGAGCTCTGGTCGGCAGATTAGGGGTTAATACTTGAAGTTAGGTGTCGGCGATGTTAGGGAGGGCAGATTAGGGGTTAATACTATTTATTATAGGGTTATTGAGGCGGGATTGAGGCGGATTAGGGGTTAATACATTTATTATAGTAGCTGCGAGATCTGGTCGGCAGATTAGGGGTTAATAAGTGTAGGTAGGTGGAGGCGACGTTGGGGGCGGCAGATTAGGGGTTAATAAATATAATATAGGGGTTGGCGGTGTTAGGGGCAGCAGATTAGGGGTACATAGGGATAATGTAGGTTGCAGCGGTGCACGGAGCGGCAGATTAGGAGTTAATAATAATATGCAGGGGTCAGCGATAGCAGGGGCGGCAGATTAGGAGTTAATAAGTGTAAGGTTAGGGGTGTTTAGACTCGGGGTACATGTTAGGCTGTTAGGTGCAGACATAGGAAGTGTTCCCCATAGGAAACAATGTAGCTGCGTTAGGAGCTGAACGCTGCTTTTTTGCAGGTGTTAGGTTTTTTTTCAGCTCAAACAGCCCCATTGTTTCCTATGGGGGAATCGTGCACGAGCATGTTTTTGAAGCTGGCCGCGTCCGTAAGCACCGCTGGAATTTAGAGTTGCAGTGGCGGTAAATATGATCTGTAATAATCTGTTTATAATTACTTAATACTGGCAAACAGATTAAATGTAGCTGAAATGACAGAACACCAAATGTTATGAACCTGAACAATTGGTAATCAAATCAACAGCAGTTAATACAGAAAAGAACCAGCAATGGAATATATATATATATATATATATATATATATATCTGTTTGAATATATATATATATATAAATGGTAGAAACTGATTATAAGTAAAGTTATGTCAGAGAGCAGAGTTCTTCCAAGTATATTCAACACTGGAGAGTAACAGGTTAATGCTTGCAAGCTGCAGTTAAATGTTAAGTATAGTCTCAGGGTGGAGTACAAGCAACACTGGAGAGTAATAGGTTAATGCTTGCAAGCTGCAGTTAAATGTTAAGTATAGTCTCAGGGTGGAGTACAAGCAAGTTAAGTGAGACACAGGCAGGCAAGCAGACACAGTTGAAGAAAGCAGCTTAATGCAGTTAGTGGATTAGCAGATAAATATGAAACACACTGAGAGAGACAAGTATACTCCAAACATGAGCTAAAGTACTTGCGTGACAAAACCCAGGTAGGTGGTATCCAAGTAAATGCGGTCGTTCCAGAGATGAAATAGCAAACAGAGCAGCAAAGCATGCAGGTGAGAGCTGCGTGAGCAGTATGCAGCGTGTGATCCTCAGCGTGGAAATGAGCAGAGGGATATGCCAGTAAGGTAGATCCGGATCCTCATACCAAAAATAGTCCACAGACAGTGGAGCAAGGTGTAGTTGAAAAGCACAATGTATTGAAGAGGGCTAAGGTTACAATTAGCCACAAAGGTTCCAGTAAAGGAATCAAAGGAATATCAATTGTAACAAAAATAAGGACTTGAGACAAAAGTGACTGAGTAGCCAGAGAGGAACTCAGAGTACACAAAATAATCAAGCAATGTGTGCAAGGGGAAGTGGAGTTATAAAGGCTAAAGGGGTGGAGCCCAGTTAAAGGGACATTACATGCTCTACGCTCCCTTTTTGGAGCCTAACGCAGCCCTTCTGTGAACTCTAAATACCAGCGGTATTTAAAAGGTGCGGGGGAAAAAAAGCACGCGTAGCTAACGCACCCCTTTGGCCGCAGAGCTCTAAATCTAGCCGTATGAAAGGGAAGTGACGTGTGTACGGTATTGTGCTCCTCAAGCCGTGCATGTTGGTCCGATTGGAATATAGGATTTGTCAGTGTGGGAGTTAAGAGGGAGGGTATTGTTGAGACAGTAGGAAAGTGATGAGTGACATAATGCCAATTTTTGAAAGTTTCAGCTATAAGCGTAGATACTGTTAGTGGATTTTTCTGTTTTGGTGTGGGTGTCCAGCATAAGCTCCCTAGGTTTGTATGAGATACTAATAATAAGTTTAACCCATTCCTTATCTTCTTCATTTTTGCACCAATTTATTATTCTGACCAGGTGGGAAGCATATTGGTAATATCGAATATTGGGAACCCCAAATCCCCCTCTATCTATAGGCATATACATGGTTTTCATGTACATTTTGTTTTATTGTCTAGTGAGTATAATATTACTTGCGTGACTTTTATCTATTTGGAATAAATACTACCTTGAATCGAGGATTGCGCTGTCTTCCTTGTATCATTTCAGCTTTTTCATGTTTTTCCTATTGGTGGACAAGAAACCCACGGATTATTGCACAGCTGCATCCTATACTGATTGAACTGATCGATTCACTACCATTCACACGGTTTCTACCATATTCCAAGGTATACGTTGGTAACTGTTATTAGTGCTGCAATATTTCTTTTGTATTTATTCTTGAGGAATATTTACTATACTGAGAGAATTCTGTAGATAGGACAGCCAGTGAAGCCATAGGAGAGGTCAATGTGAGCATAACATCGTCGGCATATAATGCCATTTTATATTGGGTATTGTGAAATGTTACTCCTTTTATGTTGTCATTCTGGCGGATATTAGTGGCAAGCACTTCCATTGCAAGCACAAACAACAGGGGAGAGAGTGGGCAGCCCTGCCTTGTGCCATTGGCTATACTAATGAGGGAAGTTATGGAGTCATTAATCCTAATTCTAGCTGTGGGATTGTTGTATAATGTGAATATCTTTTCTATTAGGGATTGACCAAATCCGAATCTATGGATGGTGGCTATCAGAAATTTCCAATTTAATCTATTGAAAGCCTTTTAAGCATCAATTGAGAGGAATATGGTCGGTATTTTAGTTTCTGCTACATGATCTAGGAGGTTAACTATTTTTATGGTGTTATCTCTTGCTTCACAATACGGAGTAAAGCCCGCCTGATTGGTGTGTACTAATGTCGGAAGGATCCTGTTTATTCTGGATCCAGGATTTTTGCAAATAACTTAACGTTGGTGTTAAGCAATGAGATCGGTCTAAAGTTGGATGGTGTGATAGGGGGTTTACCCGGTTTGGGTATCACAGTTATGTGTGCCTCGACCATATTTCAGGGGAGAGGGTTCCCTTCTCCTATGTCATTAAATAACTTCATAAGATATGGGGTTAAGATATCTTTAAAATGCTGATAATAATATACTGAGTAGCCTTTTATGTTGTCATTCTTTTATGTTGTCATGCTGGCGGATATTAGTGGCAAGCACTTCCATTGCAAACACAAACAACAGGGGAGAGAGTGGGCAGCCCTGCCTTGTGCCATTGGCTATACTAATGAGGGAAGTTATGGAGTCATTAATCCTAATTCTAGCTGTGGGATTGTTGTATAATGTGAATATCTTTTCTATTAGGGATTGACCAAATCCGAATCTATGGACGGTGGCTATCAGAAATTTCCAATTTAATCTATTGAAAGCCTTTTAAGCATCAATTGAGAGGAATATGGTCGGTATTTTAGTTTCTGCTACATGATCTAGGAGGTTAACTATTTTTATGGTGTTATCCCTTGCTTCACAATACGGAGTAAAGCCCGCCTGATTGGTGTGTACTAATGTCGGAAGGATCCTGTTTATTCTGGATCTAGGATTTTTGCAAATAACTTAACGTTGGTGTTAAGCAATGAGATCGGTCTAAAGTTGGATGGTGTGATAGGGGGTTTACCCGGTTTGGGTATCACAGTTATGTGTGCCTCGACCATATTTCGGGGGAGAGGGTTCCCTTCTCCTATGTCATTAAATAACTTCATAAGATATGGGGTTAAGATATCTTTAAAATGCTGATAATAATATACTGAGTAGCCATCCGGGCCTTGGCTCTTGCCTACATTTAGCTCTTTGAGCGCTCAGATGAGCTCCAATTGGGTAATAGGGGAGTCAAGTTCTTTAATTTGTGCAGGAGTAAGAGTAGGTAGAAGGTTATTCTGTAAATATATTTTTAGATCCGATTCATATTGTAGGTTATCTAAGTCTAGGGCAATGTTGTACAGTTTGGAGTAATATTCTCTAAATTGGTTGCCAATTTCTGGGGTAGTGCATATACTTTGTTTTTGGGAGGTAGTTAATTTTTTAATGAATGATTTCATTTTCTTTTTTTTTGAGGACTCTAGCTAAGAGTTTTACAGCTCCATTACCCTCATAGAATTTTTTTGTTTAAATTTGTAAGTAATAGTGTGTTGCTCTTGTTCTAAGAGCTCCTTTAATTGGTGTCTGGTAGTGAGGAGGTCTTTTAAGATTTGAGGGTCAGTAGGTGCTTGCTTATGTTGTAGATCTAAGTTTGATAATCGTTTGGTTAAATCTGAATAGTGTTGGTGTGCTATTTTTTTCCCTGTGCTTTGAGTTTTAAAAATTCAACCCTCATAAAACACTTGTGAGTCTCCCAAAGAGTAAAAATACTGATATCAGGGATGGAATTAATCGTTAAGAACTCTTAGGCCTAGATTTAGAGTTGGGCGGTAACCGTCAAAACCAGCGTTAGAGGCTCCTAACGCTGGTTTTGGGCTACCGCTGGTATTTAGAGTCAGTCAGGAAAGGGTCTAACGCTCACTTTCCAGCCGCGACTTTTCCATACCGCAGATCCCCTTACGTCAATTGCGTATCCTATCTTTTCAATGGGATCTTTCTAATGCCGGTATTTAGAGTCGTGTCTGAAGTGAGCGTTAGAAATCTAACGACAAAACTCCAGCCGCAGAAAAAAGTCAGTAGTTAAGAGCTTTCTGGGCTAACGCCGGTTTATAAAGCTCTTAACTACTGTGCTCTAAAGTACACTAACACCCATAAACTACCTATGTACCCCTAAACCGAGGTCCCCCCACATCGCCGCCACTCTATTAAAAATTTTGAACCCCTAATCTGCCGACCGTACGCCGCTGCCACCTACATTATCCCTATGAACCCCTAATCTGCTGCCCCTAACACCGCCGACCCCTATATTATATTTATTAACCCCTAATCTGCCGCCCCCGCTATCGCTGACCCCTTCATATTATTATTAACCCCTAATCTTCCGCTCCGTACACCGCTGCCACCTACATTATAGCTATGTACCCTTAATCTGCTGCGCCTAACACCGCCGACCCCTATATTATATTTATTAACCCCTAATCTGCCCCCCTCACCGTCGCCTCCATCTGCCTATACTTATTAACCCCTAATCTGCTGAGCGGACCGCACAGCTACTATAATAAAGTTATTAACCCCTAATCCGCCTCACTCCCGCCTCAATAACCCTATAATAAATAGTATTAACCCCTAATCTGACCTCCATATCATCGCCGGCACCTAACTTCAAGTATTAACCCCAATCTGCCGATCGGAGCTCACCGCTACTCTAATAAATTTTTTAACCCCTAAAGCTAAGTCTAACCCTAACCCTAACACCCCCCTAAGTTAAATATAATTTTATTCTAACGAAATAAATTAACTCTTATTAAATAAATTATTCCTATTTAAAGCTAAATACTTACCTATAAAATAAACCCTAATATAGCTACAATATAAATTATAATTATATTGTAGCTATTTTAGGATTAATATTTATTTTACAGGCAACTTTGTATTTATTTTAACCAGGTACAATAGCTATTAAATAGTTAATAACTATTTAATAGCTAAAATAGTTAAAATAATTACAAAATTACCTGTAAAATAAATCCTAACCTAAGTTACAATTAAACCTAACACTACACTATCAATAAATTAATTAAATACAATACCTACAATTATCTATAATTAAACCTAACACTACACTATCAATAAATTAATTAAATACAATACCTACAATTATCTACAATTAAACCTAACACTACACTATCAATAAATTAATTAAATACAATACCTACAAATAAATACAATTAAATAAACTAACTAAAGTACAAAAAATAAAAAAGAACTAAGTTACAAAAAATAAAAAAATATTTACAAACATTAGAAAAATATTACAACAATTTTAAACTAATTACACCTACTCTAAGCCCCCTAATAAAATAACAAAGCCCCCCAAAATAAAAAAAATGCCCTACCCTATTCTAAAATAAAAAAGTTCAAAGCTCTTTTACCTTACCAGCCCTGAAAAGGGCCCTTTGCGGGGCATGCCCCAAAGAATTCAGCTCTTTTGCCTGTAAAAAAAACACATACAATACCCCCCCAACATTACAACCCACCACCCACATACCCCTAATCTAACCCAAACCCCCCTTAAATAAACCTAACACTAAGCCCCTGAAGATCTCCCTACCTTGTCTTCACCTCACCGGGTCCCGATCTGTCCAGAAGAGGGTCCGAAGTCTTGATCCAAGCCCAAGCGGGGGGCTCAAGAGTGACGTCCATCCTCGGGCTGAAGTCTGGATCCAAGCGGCAGCTGAAGAACTCCATCATCGGGCTGAAGTCGGAAGTCCATCATTGGGATGAAGTCTTCTATCAAGCCGCATCTTCAATCTTCTTTCTTCCGGAGCGGAGCGGAGCCATCTTCTTCCAAGCCGACGCGGAACATCCTCTTCAACCGACGCCTACTCGCCGAATGACAGTTCCTTTAAATGACGTCATCCAAGATGGTGTCCCTCGAATTCCGATTGGCTGATAGGATTCTATCAGCCAATTGGAATTAAGGTAGGAATATTCTGATTGGCTGATGGAATCAGCCAATCAGATTCAAGTTCAATCCGATTGGCTGATTGGATCAGCCAATCGGATTGAGCTTGCATTCTATTGGCTGATCGGAACAGCCAATAGAATGCAAGCTCAATCTGATTGGCTGATTGAATCAGCCAATCGGATTGAACTTGATTCTGATTGGCTGATTCCATCAGCCAATCAGAATTTTCCTACCTTAATTCCGATCGGCTGATAGAATCCTATCAGCCAATCGGAATTCGAGGGACGCCATCTTGGATGACGTCCCTTAAAGGAACCGTCATTCGTCGGGAAGACGTCGGAAGAAGAAGATGGGTCCGCGGTGGAGGTCTTCAAGATGGAGCCGGTCCTCATCAGATGAAGATAGAAGATGCCACTTGGAAGAAGATGGTTGCCGGTCCGGATCTACTCTTCTTCCCGGATAGGATGAAGACTTTGGAGCCTCTTCTGGACTTCTTTAGCCGTCGGATGATGGATGTCTAGCCCCCGCTTGGGCTTGGATGAAGATTTCGGAGCCTGGAACGATCGGTGATACCTGGCATGGTGAAGACAAGGTAGGAAGATCTTCAGGGGCTTAGTGTTAGGTTTATTTAAGGGGGGTTTGGGTTAGATTAGGGGTATGTGGGTGGTGGGTTGTAATGTTGGGGGGGGTATTGTATGTTTTTTTTTACAGGCAAAAGAGTTGAATTCTTTGGGGCATGCCCTGCAAAGGGCCCTTTTAAGGGCTGGTAAGGTAAAAGAGCTTTGAACTTTTGTAATTTAGAATAGGGTAGGGCATTTTTTTATTTTGGGGGGCTTTGTTATTTTATTAGGGGGCTTAGAGTAGGTGTAATTAGTTTAAAATTGTTGTAATATTTTTCTAATGTTTGTAAATATTTTTTTATTTTTTGTAACTTAGTTCTTTTTTATTTTTTGTACTTTAGTTAGTTTATTTAATTGTATTTATTTGTAGATATTGTATTTAATTAATTTATTAGTGTAGTGTTAGGTTTAATTGTAACTTAGGTTAGGATTTATTTTACAGGTAATTTTGTAATTATTTTAACTATTTTAGCTATTAAATAGTTCTTAACTATTTAATAGCTATTGTACCTGGTTAAAATAAATACAAAGTTACCTGTAAAATAATTATAAATCCTAAAATAGCTAATATATATATAATATAATTATAATTTATATTGTAGCTATATTAGGGTTTATTTTACAGGTAAGTATTTAGCTTTAAATAGGAATAATTTATTTAATAAGAGTTAATTTATTTCGTTAGATTTAAATTATATTTAACTTAGGTGGGTGTTAGGGTTAGGGTTAGACTTAGCTTTAGGGGTTAATCCATTTATTACAGTAGCAGCAAGATTCGGTCGGCAGATTAGGGGTTAATAATTGAAGTTAGGTGTCGGCGATGTTAGGGAGGGCAGATTAGGGGTTAATACTATTTATTATAGGGTTATTGAGGCGGATTAGGGGTTAATAACTTTATTATAGTAGCGGTGCGGTCCGCTCGGTAGATTAGGGGTTAATAAGTGTAGGCAGGTGGAGGTGACGTTGTGGGGGGCAGATTAGGGGTTAATAAATATAATATAGGGGTCGGCGGTGTTAGGGGCAGCAGATTAGGGGTACACAGAGATAATGTAGGTAGCGGCGGTTTACGGAGCGGCAGATTAGGGGTTAAAAAAAATATGCAGGGGTCAGCGATAGCGGGGGCGGCAGATTAGGGGTTAATAAGTGTAAGGTTAGGGGTGTTTAGACTCGGGGTACATGTTAGAGTATTAGGTGTAGACGTAGGAAGTGTTTCCCCATAGACAACAATGGGGCTGCGTTAAGAGCTGAACGCTGCTTTTGTGCAGGTGTTAGGTAACGCACCCCTTTGGCCGCCAAACTCTAAATCTAGCCGTTAGTGATTTTGTTAATGTTTTGGTATGTTTTGGGTTATGTAACAGTGTATCTTCTAGTTTCCATATGAATTCAGTGGATCTAGTATTTGTCCAATTTAGTTTAATTAGTACTGCACAGTGATCCGACCAGGATGTCGACTTAATTTGGGAGTTAGTAAGCTATGTGAGGCCCGATTGATTAGTGAAGAGATAATCTAGTCTACTGTACATTTTAGTTGGTGATAAAAAGAAGGTGTAATCTTTTCTGTCTCCATGGAAATATCGCCAGGAATTGTATAGGTTATGTTCTTTTAAATTCTTCCATAGAAAGTGTGCTGTTTTCTGGGAAACACAAATATTTGGATTTGAGCTGTCCTTTAGTGGTTGAAATGGAAAATTAAAATCTCTGCCTAGTATAATTACACCTTTGGCCATATCTAACATTTTCTGAAACATTTTGCAGAAAAATGGAGTGTGTTTAATATTCGGAGCATAGATGGTAATTAAAGTGACTGGGGTACCATACAATAATCCAAAAACTCCCAGAAATCTCCCCTCTGTATCTCTAGAAGTTTGTATATGATGAAAAGCAACATTTTCATGGAGAAGAATGCTCTTTACGTCTAAGGAAATGTGTTTCTTGTAGAAACAGGATGTGCACCTGCCTTTTATGCAGGTCTAGCAAAGCCATAGATTGCTTGTTGGGTGATTTGAAACCTTTTACATTCTGTGATATTACACAAAGATTACGGAAACACAATAGAGTCTCTCCTAATATAATTGCTGATGTAAGTGGGGAACAAACAAAAGCTCATCCAAAGGTACTGTTCACAAACAGGCCAAACAAACCAACTGTCCATAACAAATGAGGATTAATCAGAAAAGCATAACGGCTTACACCCTCCGTTGTAGTTCAACAGACATGTTTATAGGTTAGAAGCGGACTATCCAGGGCTCACTCAATTTCTGCAGTATTTCACCATGCATCGAATGCCCTGCCAGAATGCTGTGTGAATCCTCTCACACCTATGCATCCGTGCCACAAACACCTTTGACGTCACTGGGGGTGCGTCTGAGTAGATCCTCTATGAATGGGCAGATGATGGAACGGATCCTTCCCTTGATCGATAACCAACCAATGTGGTGGCTCCTCTGATGATACCAACAGGGGTGTGAAAGTCCCGCTCCTTCGTAATTGGTCTGTATCAGGTCAGCTCCTATAATCCATAGAATGGAGCAAATTTCAGGGAGCCAAGTTTTCTCACCGGCTGTGCTCACTGTGGTAGGTCAGGTGAAGTATAGGCACAAATAACGGACCACCAGCCAGGAGTATATGCTTAAAATAACAAATGAGCTGCCTCCTATTGGACAAAAGTTTTAATTGACACCTTAGTGCACACAAAGTAGCGAGTGCCTTAAAGCGACAGTACATAGACCCAATCAAATGTACATGGAAATTCATATAATACCTAGATTCATAGTAAAAGTGTGGCATATGATGCAATGTATACATTTGTAGCAAATACAAAAGAAAAATAGGGGGCGACGAAGGGGTAGAGGAAGGGGTAGACACAATAGGAGAATTCAATTCTCAGATAGTGAGACTGATTTTTTGGGGATAGCTCGGTATCAGGTGATGAAGATATTGTGTGTAGAACATCTGAAGTAGTACCCCAAGTTGTTGTAAACACAAGTCAGACCCAACAAGTAGTTAGGCCCAAAGAACCCCCTACGGCCCCAGTTTCTATTCTGAAGAAACCTAATTTTTCCTCAAGATATACCTCACAAGTTGTTGTTAATCAACAGTAGACAGAATTTCCCAGTACCTCTGAACAGTTAGAATTGAATCAGATTTTCCCCTCCACCCCCGAAACTAGACGTGGGGGGGGGGCAAGGTACAAGAGGAGCCTTCAAAGGGGATCTCCTCTGAGAACAAACCTAAGACAAACATGTTACCAATAAATTGTGTAATTAACTTAACAACATACAAATTGAGTACAATAGAACAGAAACTTTTAAGCTTGGGTTTGGGGTTTGTACCCACCTATTCTTTTAATCTGTTCAATACCCTTTAAGACGTTAATAAGTTTGTAAGAAAGATAACCCTGAAAAAACATTTTTCAAGTTTGAGTATTACATCAAGTACTGACCCAACTGTGAGCGATTCTGATTTTAATAGAGTTGACGGATTGGATATAGAAACACTTGATTTTCAGGACCTACGTGGCCTTTCAATATTGGAGTCTTTATATATGGAAAACACAAAGATAAGCCTTTGAGTCAGATTTGCGCTCCTATACTTAAGTGCCCCTCTAATTTTTACCCAATTTAGAGTAGGGGTCCTACTATAGAGAGGTTTCAGAGGAGAGTAGAAAGTGATTTAACTAATCTGTTTTACCAACAGAAGAAATCTCCAAATAATCTAACTAAGATCGAAAGGGAAACTCTAGATAAACTAAGCTCCAATACAGAGTTAGTGATCTGTGCCGCTGACAAGAGAGGTGCTGTGGTGGTGATGACAAGAGAGATGTTTGTCAATGAGGCGCTGAGACAGCTCACAAACCCACATGATTATAAGATTTTGTCTTCCAATCCCACCAGACTATTCAGATATTAGGGAAACTGGGACTAAGATTTATAATAACACTTTTGCAGTATAAGCTGATGTCCTTTATGATGTGCGACTGCAGATATGCAAGTGAGGGAGAATTTCAAAACCCTGTGTTATTCTGCAGCCTTTGCGATATGATCTGATTTAAAGTTTCTTATAGCTGCGTTGGTATTTTATAAGCAGTTGCGACAGATTGTAGTGTCTTACCCTTAATATACTTTGCAGGGTATGTGGCCATATGTTGACTTATACTGGTTCCTCACTACGGAGCTCCGGATTTATGCAGCTATCTCTGCTGCGGCCGGCCCTGCTCCCTTTCATAACATGAGAGTTTTGTTAAACTTACACTTTGTGCTTTGTATGTTATATTATTTTACAATTCAGATTGGGTCCTTTCAGAACTATTACATTTAAGCTTTATAATTTTTCCTTTGTATTTTAATGCATTTTGATTTAGATACAACAGTGATTTTACAAATTCTGATTATGTTTTTAAAGTTTCTGTTACTTTAACAAATTAGGACCATACTTTGCATATTTCTGTGTATCTTTTACAGGTTACATTGCAGTTTGTATTTGCTCAATTGTAAAATAAACAGCTTAACTTGGTATTTAAGAAGCTCTCTCACAATTCTCATGAAATGCTGTAAGCATTTTATACAAGCTGGTGTCACTGAATTATATCAACAGCTGAATGCAAGTGAAGTTTGCTCAAAATTCATAATACACTTATTTAACGGACATAAAAGTAATATGTAATATACTAGAGGCAAAAGCAAGTTAAATTGTAGTGAAAACATTTCAGTTTAATTTATAGTTGCTGTAAACTGAACTTTATATCAGTCCCATGTATTTCCATGTTAACTTCACTCTCCCCTGTGAAATTCTGTATCCCAGAGAACCTCATTACTTTCTATGGAAGACATCTCTCATCTCTCTGGGACTTCTAAAGGATCACTTTATATCATCTCATCTTAGAAAAGAGCTTTATATCATCAGGTCCAAAGTGAGAAGTACTGAGATTAGGCTCAAAAGCCAGACATTGGCCAGCTCCTAAAGGCTGTGGAGAAACATGATTTCCAGTATATGAAGACTCTACCCGTTGAATAACAGAATAATTTTAAGAAAGAATGCAATTGATTCCATATTGGGAATCATAAAAAGAGTTGAAAAATTTCATGATCACCATGTATGAAAACAGTTGGTACAAACGTTATAAAAATCTCAAAAAATCTATACCACCTGCACTTAATAAATATAGAAATGGATTGTCATTGGCTTGAAAAAGGCTCTGTGTGAGCTGAAATGCATTGCCGTTATTTGACAGTCCAGTGAAGAACACTGTACATTGTGGGAGTGTTAACAACTTGAACGGAACCCCGAGAACTGCAGAGACGTTGAGCTTGGCAGCTTACTTCTGTGTAACTACATTGGGAGTTCCAGAGCTAGAAAACACAGCATCTTGCATTAATGATACAAATACCCAGAGCCTCTGAGTCATCTAAGGTAGTACCTTGTTGCTTATTTCATCAAAATGTTCTAAAAGATTGCAACATTGCCCATCAGATATCATGATTGTTTACTGCTACTTACACACACACATACATATATATACATACAGTACTGTGCAAAAGTCTTAGGCCACCATTAGTTTTGTAATTAGTCAGTATTTAGTGTGACCTCTCTTGGCACTAAGAACAGCTTGAACTCCTTTGGGGAGACTTTCCTGAAGTTTTTTTCTGAAGTTCCCAGGTTAAGCGCGTTTTTATTTATGCAAATTAGGACCCTGAGGGAAGTCTCCCTAAGGGTGATGCGGGAAGCCAGACGTGGACCCATTGCTCAGTGCACCCCACTGACGAGGCCCACAATTGGCCGAAACATACATCTGGGGTTTTGCCGTTTCTCTCGTTCAGAGAGGAATTGCCTGGTATTTCAGGATGGACTGCACTGTTAAGTCAGGATCAGACTGATATGCTACAGGAAAGTTCTTCTCTGTGAAAGGCACATGTTGAGCAAAAAGAGGCTGCTTCTTGGGTGGTAACTAGCCATAGAACAAGCTATTATGCTATTGTTCATTCCCAGGTTAAGCGCTTCTCTGTTTCATTTATGCAAATTATGATCCTGAGGGAAGTCTCCCTAAGGGTGATGTGGGAAGCCAGACATGGACCCTTGCTCAGTGTGCTTAGAGGGATATGGCTACACCTCACTGACGAGGCCCACAATTGGCCGAAACATACATCTGGGGTTTTGCCGTTTCTCTCGTTCAGAGAGGAATTGCCTGGTATTTCAGGATGGACTGCACTGTTAAGTCAGGATCAGACTGATATGCTACAGGAAAGTTCTTCTCTGTGAAAGGCACATGTTGAGCAAAAAGAGGCTGCTTCTTGGGTGGTAACTAGCCATAGAACAAGCTATAATGCTATTGTTCATTCCCAGGTTGAGCGCTTCTCTGTTTTTATTTATGCAGATATCATGATTGTTTACTGCTGCTTACACACACACATACATATATATATACATACAGTACTGTGCAAAGTCTTAGGCCACCATTAGATTTGTAATTAGTCAGTATTTAGTGTGACATCTCTTGGCACTAAGAACAGCTTGAACTCCTTTGGGAGACTTTCCTAAAGTTTTTTTTCTGAAGTAATCTTCTGGTATGTTATATTCTTTCAGCAATTCCAAGAGTTCTTCTTTAGAGTTAGGTTGTCTTTTATTTCTTCCTCTGTCCACGTGATATGGGGGTTAGGGAACTATAGAAGATTTTGGCATTTAAGCCAAGTGTTGAATTAAACACTAACTGATCAATATAAATGGGTAAAAAATTAACACTTTATTTAACATATATGCGAATGGACAAAACAGTGAATCAGACACCAATAAGGAATCTTAGAGATGGGTATAGGCACTTCCAAACTCTATATTAATCAATATTCCATAATAGGTGTCTTAAATTAAAAACATGAGGGCCTTGTGGACCAGAGGGTAATGTGGGTTGTCTTCTTGGTTAGTATTGTAGGATAGATCTGAATATCTGGTGTAAAGGCTATCTGTATATCACAGTGTCAATCAAAAAACTGTTAAATCATTCACATTCAAATACAGACATCCTATGTGCTCAAAGGCAGCCTCCTATCTGCGTACTGCTTTGATTGAACAAAGTCAGCCGATTTCTAGCTCAATTCCTCCATAATAAATACATACAGACTCAAAAACATACAGCACAGCCCATACAGGTTAATAGCTAATGAGTACAAGTACAAAGGTAGCAGCACTCCAAGGCGGTAGAATAAAACCAAAAACTTTATTCTTGCAAAACTTAAAAAGACAAAAAATACATATAATGCAGAGCAGCACAGCACATGAGCAAAAAAGAGTTCACAGGAAAGGGGAGCAGAGTCCTAACATGTTTCGTGCTATTCAGCACTTAATCATAGGATGATACCCCACCTGTGTGGTGCACCATTTAACTGGTTTCTAACCAATCAGAACATCAAGGGCTATACACACCCTCAAAAGTAAATGCTCAGGTGTGAATGGTGCATAACAATGGAAAAAAGAATAATGTTGCAAATAAAAATAACAATGAATAAAAAGACATACGTGAATAAAAACAATTTCATGTAAAATAAAAAAACCTTGTTGTTAACTCCTATTATTGAACATTAAATATAAGTTCAAAATTCAAGAAACTTTTATAAATACTTGAATTTAGCACAAATGTAATAAATGTGTCAATAATAGGTGAATTTGTCTACATAATTCTACAAATAGCCTCATACTGCTTTTGAATTCATATTATTTTTTGGACTGATTAGAATTGATTTAGTCCATTAATACAAATGAATTCAATTTGATAAAATGATGTACAATAAATTATCACAATCTCCAAATATATCAGACAATTCTGAAAAAAATCTGAAACAATTCTTAAACAATTCCAAAGAAATTCTGAAAAAATTCTGAAAGAGGGGGGGAGAGAGACTTCATATTTAGAGAACTAACCCATTTTCGTATATCCAATATATTACATATTGGGTTATCAAGAATTATATATATATGTATCAAAGGCACATCAGTATGGTCATTGAAAATGAATTTGACACCTACAATACAAATGATACCTATCATTTATAGGAAACCCAGATAATACAATAGGGCCTCTTTGTCCAAGAATAAAGAAAAAATACAAAAGGAACATTGCAGAATATAACCTATACATCAAAGCTATGTTAATGTGAAAACATATGCATGCAAAAATGCAGGTATTAAATATGCAATTATATAAACTAATAGACATTACGGCCGGACAGATAATATAAGACAACAAGTGTTCTCAGTAATACCAATCACATATAATCGTCCCACAGTGACTAAATTTAATCCACGAAGTAGCTGATGTCCCATTCTTTATTAAGACCATGGGGTGTCCTAGTATTAAGTTTCCATATCCAATAAAGTTCTTTTTTGGAAAGTATTGTATAAATATTACCACCTCGAATAGGCCTTTTTGCTGCATCTATCACTTTAACTGTAAACTTAGGTTGATCAGTGAAATGTAAACCATTAAAGTGTCTGGCTACACTGGAATCTTGGTTATAGTTCTTTATATCTCTTTTATGTTCCCCTATCCTGGACCTGAGGGCACGTGATGTCTGAGCAACGTAATGTTCCAAACATAAAGAGCATCCTATGAGATAGACAACGAAAGTAGTACCACAATTGGCATAATGATCAATTTTAAATTTATCTTTAGTTGAATAACTAATGAAGTCTATTCCCATAGAAGTGTCTTGACAAGTGTGACAGTTCCTTGATAGACATTTAAAAATCCCTTTCTTGTTAAGCCACTGCAAGCCCTTTTCTTTGATGTTACTGTTAATCATACTGGGGGAAAGCTTCTTAGCAAGTGTTGGAGCCTTTTTTGGCACAAATTTGATTTTATCAATTATGTTGGCCAAGGTATGATCACCCTTGAGTATAGGCAAATTCTTTTTGATAATACTGCATAAATCATTGAACTGCAAGGAGAATTTTGTAGAAAAAATCACTACATCTTTATCGAAAGCCTCTTTCTTGCCCTTAACACATAAAGGGTTATAATTCTTCTTGACATCCTCCAATGACTGCTGCAATACATCAGAATTGTAGCCCCTGGCAATTAATCTGTCCATCAATTTACCAGCTTGATGGTCAAACAGATCATCAGAGTTTGTGTCCCTACGAATCCTAAGAAATTGACTCTCAGGAATTGATTTTATTAAATGCTTGAGGTGACAAGAAGCGGCGTGTAGAATCGTGTTACCAGATGTCGGCTTCCTAAATGTATCTTTAATAATCTTATTAAATTCCACTGAGCCATATAAAGTAAGGTCTAAGAAATGTATTTCCTTATCTTGAATCTCACCAGTAAATTTTAAATGGAGGTCATTGTTATTCACATAATCCAGGAAGTCTTCAAACACAAAGTCACCTTTGACCACAAAAATGAGATCATCGATGTATCTCATATATGTGCATATGTTTTCAAAAAATGGATTACTGCTGTTGCACAGGCTGCTGAGCTCCCACCATCCCACAAATAAATTAGCGAATGAGGGCGCAAACTTCGCCCCCATTGCAGTACCACATATTTGTAAAAAATATTCACAGTTGAACATAAAATAATTGTGGGATAGTAGGAACTCGACAGTCTCACAAAAAAACAATTTGAACTCCCTTGAGTAATTGGTATAATTATCCAAGAAGAAACAAACCACCTGTATGCCCAAAGCATGGGGTATACATGAATACAGTGAGACCGCGTCAATCACCACCCACCTATAATCAGCATTCCATTTGATTTTGTCAATGATTGTAAGCAAATGGGAAGAATCCCTTAAGTAACTACTCAGACCTTTAACCAAGGGTTGCAACACTGAGTCAACCCACTCAGATAAAGGCTCAAATAATGAGCCTATCCCAGAAATTATTGGGCAGCCTGGTGGGTTGACTGAGTCCTTATGTAGTTTAGGTAGGTGGTGAAAGACGGGTGTCACTGGATGTAATGGTATTAATGATACATAATCCCCTTTAGATATAAAACTCAACCCAAGAGCATCATCAAGCAGTCTGTCAAGCTTCCTAGAGAATTCCTTCTCGGGATTAGAGGTTAACTTTCTATATGTGATGCCATCATTTAATTGTCTATATGCCTCATTGATATATTGTGTTTTGGCCATCACAGCCACGTTCCCAGCTTTGTCAGATGTGCGAATAACCAGGTCTTGTTGGCTTTCTAATTGTTTAATGGCGGCGTTCTATTTATTTGTGAGGTTGTCGTGGCTGTTAGTGTATGACCTTTGGTTCCCTAAATTTATAATTTCCTTCTCCACTTGTTTTTGAAATAAGTTGATATGTATACCTCTTGACTGAGTAGGATAAAAGCTTGATTTTACCTTTTTTGGTTTGGGTATAAAAGAGTCATTGATCTCAGTATCATCATTTCCCAGAATTTTTAATTGCTCCAAAGCACATATGTTTTTAAAGTCAAAATTTAGAGTCAAATTCACATCTGGTAGTGAGTTGAAAGTCCGATAAATTGATCACACTGAGCGCTAGTTCTTCTTTGACCCCCTATTTGAGACTCTACTTCCTTCTCCTGGACCCGGCTCTGCGCATCCTTTTTCTTTTTCTTTTTAATGTTCAATAATAGGAGTTAACAACAATGTTTTTTAATTTTACATGAAATAGTTTTTATTTACGTATGTCTTTTTTTCATTGTTATTTTTATTTGCAACATTATTCTTTTTTCCTTTGTGATTCACCATTCACACCTGAGCATTTACTTTTGAGGGTGTGTATAGCCCTTGATGTTCTGATTGGTTAGAAACCCGTTAAATGGTGCACCAAACAGGTGGGGTATCATCCTATGATTAAGTGCTGAATAGACTCAGTCAACCCACCAAGCCGTCCAATAATTTCTGGGATATGCTCATTATTTGAGCCTTTATCTGAGTGGGTTGACTCAGTGTTGCAACCCTTGGTTAAAGGTCTGAGTAGTTACTTAAGGGATTCTTCCCATTTGCTTACAATCATTGACAAAATCAAATGGAATGCTGATTATAGGTGGGTGGTGATTGACGCGGTCTCACTGTATTCATGTATATCCCATGCTTTGGGCATACAGGCGGTTTGTTTCTTCTTGGATAATTATACCAATTACTCAAGGGAGTTCAAATTGTTTTTTGTGAGACTGTCAAGTTCCTACTATCCCACAATTATTTTATGTTCAACTATGAATATTTTTTACAAATATGTGGTACTGCGATGGGGGCGAAGTTTGCGCCCTCATTCGCTAATTTATTTGTGGGATGGTGGGAGCTCGGCAGCCTCTACAACAGCAGTAATCTGTTTTTTGAAAACATATGCACATATATGAGATACTTCGATGATCTCATATTTGTGGTCAAAGGTGACTTTGTGTTTGAAGACTTCCTTTATTATGTGAATAACAATAAGTTCCATTTGAAATTTACTGGTGAGATTCAAGATAAGGAAATACATTTCTTAGACCTTACTTTATATGGCTCAGTGGAATTTAATAAGATTATTAAAGATACATTTAGGAAGCCGACATCTGGTAACACAATTCTACACGCCGCTTATTGTCACCCCAAACTTTTAATAAAATCAATTCCTAAGAGTCAATTTATTAGGATTCGTAGGAACACAAATTCTGATGATCTGTTTAACCATCAAGCTGGTAAATGGATGGAAAAATTAATTGCCAGGGGCTACAATTATGATGTATTGCAGCAGTCATTGGAGGATGTCAAGAAGAATTATAACCCTTTATGTGGTAAGGGCAAGAAAGATGCTTTCGATAAAGATGTAGTGATTTTTTCTACAGAATTCTCCTTGCAGTTCAATGATTTATGCAATATTATCAAAAAGAATTTGCCTATACTCAAGAGTGATCATACCTTGGTCAACATCGTTGATAAAATCAAATTTGTGCCAAAAAAGGCTCCAACACTTGCTAAGAAACTTTCCCCCAGTATGATTAACAGTAACATCAGAGAAAAGGGCTTGCAGTGGCTTAACAAGAAAGGGACTTTTAAATGTCTATCAAGGAACTGTCACACTTGTCAACACATTTCTATGGGAATAGACTTCATTAGTTATTCAACTAAAGATACATTTAAAATTGATCATTATGCCAATTGTGGTACTGCTTTCGTTGTCTATCTCATAGAATGCTCTTTATGTTTGGAACAGTACGTTGGTCAGACATTGCGTGCCCTCAGGTCCAGGATAGGGGAACATGAAAGAGATATAAAGAACTATAACCAAGATTCCAGTGTAGCCAGACACTTTAAAGGTTTACATTTCACTGAGCAACCTAAGTTTACAGTTAAAGTGATAGATGCAGCAAAAAGGCCTATTCGAGGTGGTAATATTTATTCAATATTTTCCAAAAAAGAACTTTATTGGATATGGAAACTTAATACTAGGACACCCCATGGTCTTAATAAAGAATGGGACATCAGCTACTTCGTGGATTAAATTTAGTCAGTGTGGGACGATTATATGTGATTGGTATGACTGAGAACACTTGTTGTCCTATATCATCTGTCTGGCCGTAATGTCTATTAGTTTATATAATTGCATATTTAATACCTGCATTTTTGCATGTATATGTTTTCACATTAACATAGCTTTGATGAATAGGTTATATTCTGCAATGTTCCTTTTGTATTTTGCCTTTATCCTTGGACAAAGAGGCCCTATTGTATTATCTGGGTTTCCTATAATTGATAGGTATCATTTGTATTGTAGGTGTCAAATTCATTTTCAATGACCATACTGATGTGCCTTTGATACATATATATATAATTCTTGATAACCCAATATGTAATATATTGGATATACGAAAATGGGTTAGTTCTCTAAATATGAAGTCTCTCTCCCCCCCTCTTTCAGAATTTTTTCAGAATTTCTTTGGATTTTTTTCAGAATTTTTTCAGAATTGTCTGATATATTTGGAGATTGTGATAATTTATTGTACATCATTTTATCAAATTGAATTCATTTGTATTAATGAACTAAATCAAGTCTAATCAGTCCAAAAAATAATATGAATTCAAAAGCAGTATGAGGCTATTTGTAGAATTATGAAGACAAATTCACCTATTATTGACACATTTATTACATTTGTGCTAAATTCAAGTATTTATAAATGTTTCTTGAATTTTGAACTTATATTTAATGTTCAATAATAGGAGTTAACAACAATGTTTTTTCATTTTACATGAAATTGTTTTTATTCACGTATGTCTTTTTATTCATTGTTATTTTTATTTGCAACATTATTCTTTTTTCCATTGTTATGCACCATTCACACCTGAGCATTTACTTTTGAGGGTGTGTATAGCCCTTGATGTTCTGATTGGTTAGAAACCAGTTAAATGGTGCACCACATAGGTGGGGTATCATCCTATAACTAAGTGCTG